>NW_013666332.1:91013-92502 GCF_000517525.1 Limulus polyphemus | reverse complement strand
GCTTATATAGAACATTGTAATCGAACAGTAAAAATGCTTATATAGAACATTGTAATCGAACAGTAAAAATGCTTATATAGAACATTGTAATCGAACAGTAAAAATGCTTATATAGAACATTGTCATCGAACAGTAAAAATGCTTATATAGAACATTGTAATCGAACGATAAAAATGCTTATATAGAACATTGTTTTAGAACATTGTAATCGAACAGTAAAAATGCTTATACAAGAACACCGTAGCTGAACGAATATTCATTTCTGATACTCATTTAACTCGTAAACCTAATTTTGTTAAACTACAACCAAACCAAATGTTGGCGAAGAGACTGGTATTTAGGTATGGTTTTGTACACGTGCCAGCTGTCATATGGAGCGTTCATTTTCAAAGTATTTAAATACAATATCTTCTCATTGTAAAATTTCTTCACCGGCAATATTTGAAACATTTCAAGCTTCATGAAGCAAGCTCCAGGCTTTTGTTAAGTTTTATAAAGACCTTTCTTCTTTTCAACAGCCTGCTGTCTGACGAAGAAAACTGCTTCATGCGAATTATCCCCATTCCTTTCCCGAGGGAGGATGGGCAATAATCTAATGTTCACTGCCAAGAATGTACGTGGGTGCTTGCTTCCCCATATTAAGACTTAAATCAATACATTCTTTATGAATTTCGGTAAAATTTGGTATGAAAGTTGAATACCATTAACTTACGGGAGAATAGGTCAAAGGTCGCGTCATTATGAAACTCTACAGCTTTAAAGGTCAACAGTAGTTGAACTTTAGAAAGGGTTTTATTTGTGAAAAGTTTACTCCGTATTTCCAGAATCTGTGGACAATCAAGTGAATGAGCGTTTATATTGAAGTTATGGTTAGCTAGAAGCTTTATATTATACTCTAGTTTACATCATTAAAACTTGACTGGACCTTCTTTACTCCGATTCTGTCAATTCACGTCTTCAAAATATAATAGATATATATACTCAGTTCAGTCTTTACACGTATTTATTTTAAGTTGTTAAAAAGGAAAAAGCTTTTGCACTAAAGACGCGTATTAATACACGTCTGTAATTATACTAAATAGTACGAGAGTTCACGTGGAGTTCCTTCAGATCAGTATGTTGTTGTTAATCTAAGTCTCATTAAAGCTAAGTTTATTGTGTGGACGAAATAGGTCGCCGACATAAAACACAGGCTGATTAGGTTATTTTCTCATCCTTCGAGACTCCCTCTATCGGGTGTTCTACTTGGCTCTTTAGTATCAGTTTTATTAACCATTCGTGATCATGGATGTACTCTTCCATACACTTATTTGCTGGTGTTGAGAGGCTTCAAATTAAAAAAACTTAATATCAATAAAATTGCGAGGCCCGAAAAGAACACTCATATATTAAACGCAGTTATCTCATCCTTCTCCCCTAGGGATTTTTTTTTTTTTTTTAAAAAAAACTTGTTTCAAAGAAATTTTCAAAAAAAAAAATTTAAATTTTT
>NW_013666332.1:81854-90966 GCF_000517525.1 Limulus polyphemus | reverse complement strand
TAACTTCGTTATAATATAGCATACATTATTACGTACGCAGTTATCTCATCCTTCTCCCTACGGAGTTTTTTTTTTTTTTTTACAAACAACTTGTTTCATAGAAATGTTCAAAATAAAAAGTTTAAATTTATAGATGAGGTTATACATGGCCTGCAATAATCTGAAAATTTAATAACTGACCTAGGTAATGAAGTTATTAGTTGAAGTATTACACCCTTTATAAAAAGGCCTACAATCTTCGAAGAAGTTATAGGGAAATTCCGACCGGGAGAGGGAGTGGCTTCCCTTAATAATTTACAGACAAGTGTAGTACAGTCAGGAAATGCTACGCAACGTGATGAGTTATGATGGTTCAATATTATATTCAACTCTACTACAGGTAAAAACCATACATTGTAAACACACACACACACACAGAGATTTGTAAATAGTCTGCATACATGTTGTGTCTGACGTTTCTAATTGTAACATACATATATAATTATTCGCTGGTCATTTTTTGGCTCTAGTCTACATATTTTTTTTTCTTTTATCTTTGACCAATCAAATTAATTTAGTCGCTAAATTTGTACTTGCACCCCCACTTCCACCCAACCAGTTTTTCTTTCGGAGAGCCTTCTAAATCTTGCTGTGTAATACAATTCTGTACTAGAGGAGTTTACCTGTAAACACATTGAAATATCATAATAATACTTGGCATGTATATAATACGCATCCATTGAAAATTCACCCTAAATACCTACGTACTCGTGTGTTAAAAACCTACGTACATTTTACATGTACTCTTAAATATCTACGTAATATTTTTTTTATTTCAGGATATGATTTTACTGATTTTTTTTTCTTTTCTGTAAGTCTTAGTAACTCTTTTCACGGTTTCACAATTCCTCTAAGCCTTACAGAAAAGAAAAAATTCTCAGTAAAATTACATCTTGAAGAATGACCTTTGAAGCCACGAAACCGGTAGAAGAAAGTAATAAAAAACAGAACAGTCTGTTATTCCATTGATTTGTTATTCGTATCCACAGGTGAACCTTGTTGATGTTTTGGTTATGTTAATTAACGGACAAACAGAAATGTAATAGTCTTGTACTCCATTTTTGTACTTAACCTCTTTGATCTTATAATTCTATATTACACTTTTACAATACCGGTTTCGCAGCTTTACAGTTGTTACTTTTCACCTCTAAACTGATTAAACGTGCACAAGAGAAAACTTTCTAGTTGTTAAATCTTCAATATCCAAACAGATATTAGTGAGCTTTAAGACTTACGGTTTTTACACCTAACATCTGGCGATTTCCTTGTTTTGACCTAAAAAGACATTAAAAAGTTGTTTGTTACTTCTTACATCTCAGACTAAAGAAGACATAACGTTAATTAACTAATTCAATATACACTACAGTGCTAGCGGCATACCTCTTTACATTAACGTTATACACTTTTACATAATACAAAGTCAGGCTTCGGAGTTAAAGACAGCACAGACAATTCATTTACTCGCAAGAAACTGCGAGAATGCTTACTAATTATGTCAAAGAATCTAAAAATAACTAATGAATGAAACTATTGGGATCGTTTGTAAGATCAGTGCGTTTTGAAACGGGAATAATTTGTAGCTGAAGTTAGATAATGTAATATTGGTGGAAGACTAGAATCCTTTCAAATATGTATGTAACTTTGTCTTTCACTTGTTATTCAAATTAGATAAATTAAAACGAAAAATCTTGGCTCGGTGACTTTCATCTTTAATGCTTGCGAAATGTTTTTTTTTTCTTTATGTACCAACAGCAGGCTTTAAATTCACGTGCATATTAGTTGCCATAAGTTATTCTTAATTTGTAAGGATCACAGTTATGAACGAGTTTTGTTAGTATTTGTGTTAATAACTAAAATAATTATAATACACACTCGAGTGTCACTGAATACGTTTGTAAACAATTACGTGAGTAGGTTTTACTAAGCCTTAAATTTCGTTATTGAAAATTAGTTTTATTCTCTCTTCCGAATTACAATCGAAATGATAACGTGGCAACAAACTCAGTTTGAAAAAAAACCATCTAAATTTGGCCCAGACTCGTGACGGCAATGAACCACCTCCCCAACCTTAAGGTTTATTTACATGACGGATGGTTGGGCTGCAGTCCAAAATAACGTAAGCCGAAAAATAATTAACCAATAAAGAAAAGGAAAGTTAATTTCATTAAAAAAATGTATTTGAACTAGAAAAAGACAAAAACAAAACACGACAACTTCTTAAACAATCTTTGCAAGTATAAACTAAGTTCGCATATGATGCACACGAATAAAAGAAAAGTTACATACAGCTATTGTTTTATATACTTTTGGTAACTCAATACGGTGAGTAAAACAAATAACTATCATAGGCCCTTGATTAATATTCCCAAGGCTATTAACCTTTATTAACCGTTCTTGCTAATTAAAGTGTATTTTTAGTACAGTACATAAACCGGTTATCCCGATCAATTATCGGCGAAATAGGAAAGAGCGAAATGTGATATTCAGTGACATCTACCGGTATAGTAACCAATCTCCTTCCATAATTACGCTCTTTAACAAAAATATTTGTATAAAGTTAGGCTTCGCTTTCTGTTAACAAAAACTAAACAAATGCAAACCAAAACGTGTTTGTATATATATCTACACACACACACACATGTTTTGGTTTGTATTTGTTTAGTTTATATATATCAATGATTATCAATTACAATTATTGCCAATAGGCGATTTAGATCAGTACTGTCAAACAATAAAGAATTTATAATCATTTGGTGCATCTACTTTGGCTTCCGGTCAGTCATCCATAGATATCCCATCTGTCAATCAAAATCCAAAACGCCGAAGTTAAACAAGTTGACCATCATGGAAAATCATAACAAAGGTGAAGAGGTGATTGCTTAAACCTACAACGTCTCACCTCCTACCGCCTTTCGCTGTTTGTAGCCAGGTGTGGAAAGGCAGTTATTGTTTTAAAAGTAGAAACAGAACCACCCAAATTTTTTACAGTATAGAACTCCCAACCACAAACCTTATAAAGGTCTTAAAAACAAAATAATAAAAAAATTAAGTAACTTACTAATAAATTGTCTAAAACTTATTCAAGTATGACACGCGAAAGCTGAGGCAGACCCTGCTTCCTGAAGTTGGTCTTTCCAGCCCGGCATACTGAATAAAAAAAAACTGGTTTGATAACCAAGTTAGTTACTCAAGGTCACCTTTGATAAACTAACGACCTCTAAGTAAGAAGTTTTCCATAATTGAAAGTTTATTATTTAATATAAGTTTCTATTTATTATTAAGTATAGTAAAAAAACAGTAGTTGTATATCTCTTATTTTTTAGTTTATTTATAAATAAGGAAATATTATCCATAAAAGAGTTATTACTTTTGCATACCGTTACAAATATTTTCAGTTGAGATATAGTTATCGCTTTTAACAAAACATTAGGAATAACGCTGTGGGAAGTAGGTAAACCAAGGATGGGAAAATTAAATTACCTTATTTTATCAAAAATGGTCAACTGAACTCTGCCTTCTACAATGCCCCCCAGTAGCACAGCGGTATGTCTGCGGATTTACAACCCTAAAAACCGGGTTTCGATACCCGTGGTGGGCAGAACACAGATAGCCCATTGTGTAGCTTTCTGCATAAATTCAAACAAACAAAGCCTTCTACAAAATAAACGTCTATGTCTAGATAATTAGCGTAAGAATCATTGCTATTACTTTTTCTATAGTCAAATTCCTGAGGATATATTATATTTGGGGCGATGTTTAAATTATTTATTGAAATTAAATCATCACTATATCGGAATGTATAGTTAAATGAATTGGGATTTAAACTTTTTTTGAAACTAAATATTGGTAGAAGAACAGATACAAATTGAAGAGAAATTAGCACCCATTGGAATACCCACCGTTTTTTTTTATAGAAATGTTGATTAAAAGTTATATAACTATTATAAATACAGAAGTACAGTATGTTTTTTGCATTGGATCTTAGTGAAGTTATATTTTGTAAACCTATCTCTGCATCCATAAAGTTATCAAACAGGTTATTAAATACTCTAACAAGATCTTTTAAATATATTGTAGTATATAATGTAGTCAAATCGTAAGTCGCGACTGAATTGGCTGTTTTTAAATAATCTAGATTATTTAGACATTCTATAATTGGAATATTATTTGTATGGTAAAAATTTTCTGAATTTTTGGATAACACTGTTTTTATATCTTTAAACAAAATATCTAAAATTTTGTTAAGTACAATGGAAACGGATTTGATAACAGTATTTAAGGAATTGGTTTGTTTATTTATAATTAAGCACAAAGCTACACAATGGGCTATCTGTGCTCTGCCCACCACAGGTATCGAAACCCGGATTCTGCCGTTTTAAGTGCGCAGACATACCGCTGTACCACTGGGGGTTAAAGAATTGGTAATAAATCCAAATTTTCCAGGATTCTTATGCAGTTTATGAATAGCATACACAAATGGTAAATTATAGCAGTTTATGTATACATTCCATTTTTAAATGCTTTCTTTATATTGGTAATAACAGTATCTTTCTTTAAAGCAGTTTTTGTAAAAGTACTTGAGGTATTGATTTCATTAATTAAAATTTAGGCATATAATTTTCTACATATAAAGCCAAAATTACATCCAGCTTTATCAATAGGTAAACTTATCTTGAACTTTTTTATTTTGTTTCTAAAAAACATTAAAAGTTTTGTTTGTTTGTTTTGAACTTCGCGCAAAACTACACGAGGGCTATCTGCGCTAGCCGTCCCTAATTTAGCAGTGTAAGACTAGAGGGAAGGCAGCTAGTCATCACCACCCACCGCCAACTCTTGGGCTACTCTTTTACCAACGAATAGTGGGATTGACTGTCACATTTTAACGCCCCCTACGGCTGAAAGGGCGAGCATGTTTGGTGTGACGGGGATTCGAAGCCACGACCCTCAGATTGCGAGTGGAGTGCCTTAGCCACCTGGCCATGTCTAGCAAACTGAGCACTTGAGGATTTCGCGATTCCCGAGCGGAGCAGATGAGGGTGTGAATGAAGGAAAAGTGGTGCAATTCGCTACAATTATATCGAAAACAAACAGCATACGTGAACAATCTTTTTGAAAGTTCACACAAATACAATACAGTCAATGTTTGAAGTTATCAAAAATGTGTGCCTTTTACCCATTCAACTGTCCAAGTAAACCTAATTTCACAACATAAATCTATTGTACTAAGTTGATTGCATGGTATTTCACATAGTGCTGATAAAATATTGAAATATTATAATAACTTAAAATCTAGAGGTGATGGAGTAATTCTGACCAGATGTTTGAAATCAGCACCATTAAATTACCCGGAATCACTTGAGTTTTCTCCAGTAGCAAATTTTTTGTCGTCCACTGTAATTTAAATAGTTACAACAGTTATATTGAAAATGATCAAATTGAAAATAAATATGGCGATTCTGCTGATTTGTCAACTTATTGTATGAATGCAATAAGTCTCAAACAGAATATGGATGAAATTTTACAGGAATTACAATGTATGAAATTTTATTTTACTTGTATTCGTAGAAACCAGGCTTAAGAATGATGATTTCATATTCAAGGTTACTCTGTTTATTTTTCAAATACTCTAGAGAGAAAAGGTGGAGGCACTACAGCCTGTATTAAGGAGGAAATGTTGTTTGGTTTGAATTTCGCGCGAAATTACACGAGGGCTATCTGCGCTAGCCTTTCTTAATTTAGTAGTGACAGACTAGAGGGAAGGCAACTAATCAACACCACCCACCGCCAATTTTTGGGCTATTCTTTTATCATCGAATAGTGGGACTGACCATCACATTATAACGCCCTCAAGGCTGAAAGAGCGAACGTGTTCTAGGACTGAGACTCGAACACCCCCCCCCCCCCACACACACAGATTACAAATCGAGCGCCCTAACCACAAGGCCACGAAAGTGAAAGTATTATTTGATGTGTTTCAAAAGTTATTGATTTTGAATGCTAACATAGAATTTATAGCACTAAAAATTAGTAATAATTATCTAGCCTGTCTCTATAAAGCATTGTTTATCAAACGGTGGGTCGCGAGCAGTCTACACTGAGTCAACATTTTGTTGTTTTTGAGGCCTCGAGGTATCCGAGAGGTGCATATATCACCTTTGTAATGAAGTTTGCCGAACTGTTTTTTTTCATCCTTGTAGAGATAATGGGGGTCGTCTGGGAAATCCAGCTGAGAAACACTGTTATAAAGAAGATTATGGAAAGTTTAGAAAATACATTAGTTATGCTAAATAGGAAAGAAGCATCATTTAATATAGTAGAAGATTTTAATATTAATGTTTTAAATGATGTGTTTGTTTGTGTGTTTACAAATGTCAGCTATTGTTGTTAAATATATTACGTGTTATAACTTTTTTGTATTTATTTTATGTATGTTGATTTTCTTTCTTTAATTATATGCTTTGTACAAACATCCTTTCTTTTTTCGTTTTTTGTCTTTCCTTTCCACATACTAAATTGACTGTATTTAAAAAGTTTACTTATTTAGAACATACTGTATTATCTAGTATGTTAATCAAGTTGAACTGAATTAAACATAGTTTTTTCGAGAACATTAAAACAAGCATAAACTTTTATTAGCAGAGTTCCTGGTATTATACGTACCCGTTTGATTTGAATAATTTATTTACTTGAATTGAAATTATTTAACCCATAGATATAATGTATGTTTTCATGGGAAATAGGATAATGTTAATAACTAATTTGTAACAATATTTATTAATAATTTTTCAACGATAGATGTCAGCAACGTATTGCTGAGCTACTAAGGTACAAACAATACTAACCAACAGTTAGGTAACACATAAACTGAAAGAACAATGGTTTGTCTGGTTCGATAGCTAAAAAAACGTAACGTAAGGAGACGATTGTAAATGTCAGAAGAACTAAACTGTTTGCAGCAGTTTAGAAAAAATAATAATCGCGAAATTCGCCGACGACAGAAACACTTAAAAATGATATTCGAAACAACTGAATGGATGTTTTAAACAAATACCGTGATGGAGGTTGTTTGAATGAAAGTTTCTCTCAAACTTGCAGAGTTCTGTATCATATATTTTAGTACACTGGAGTTGTTAATGTTTAAATACAAACTAAGTTAACCAACTCACTTGGTATAACAGTTTTGTGTATTTTATCTACAATTCATACATGGAAGACATGATTCAATGATGTAGTTTTATTGCTTTCGTATGCCTAACAGTTGTTCATTTTAACTGCACAAAAAAGGCGCATTTGAGTGCTGATAACTATATAACCTTATAACTTCGTAATTCTTGACATTCTTCACTTTCAACCACTCTATCGAGTGTCAGAAACGAATTATCATTTATGTAGCACGCGCTATATACAAACCAAGTTACCAACATGAATGCGCTAACTGCATTCAGAATCACGTGTTTTAGAAATACATCGATAACTAGAAAGTGTTTTTTTTTATTTACAAAATTAACAAACTAAACATTCAACCCAGTTATAGATTTATAATTTTAGCACATGCTCTGCTTTGCTTCTCGGTTTAAATTGTTATGTTCATTTTGTGTGTTTCCTTCACATTTTTCATGCAATTATTTTTACATAAGTAAAATTCGAAAAGAACATGCCCATTTTAATGGTTCATTTCCAAAACTGCATTTCGAAATTCCGTGGCGTGGACGGCTGAACTTTTAAGTGACCATCAACAATATGTCTTTCAATCTTACCTTAGCTCTTATTATTACAACATAGAACTCTTTACTGATGAAACAGTGTTGTAAAACTTGTGATGACAACCTAATGCTCATAACAGAAAATTTTTTTGCTGTAACAATGAATGTTAATACTGACTGTGCTGCTTATCACAACCCTAATCCTATTGTTTCAGCAGTCTGTTTCTAATAACCATTGTTGTACTGTTCACCACAACCTTATCCTTATTTTTACAGCAAACAATTTTCTTGTTATGAGCATTATTGTGCTGCTTATCACAACCCCGATCCTATTGTTGCAGCAGTCTGTTTCTAATAACCATTGTTGTACTGTTCACCACAACCTTATCCTTATTGTTACAGCAAACATTTTCTTGTTATGAGCATTATTGTGCTGCTTATCACAACCCCGAATCCTATTGTTGCAGCAGTCTGTTTCTAATAACCATTGTTGTACTGTTCATCACAACCTTATCCTTATTGCTACAGCAAATAATCTCCTAATAGACAAACATTCTTATGCTGCTCATCAAAACCATAATCTTATTGTTGCAGCAAAGAATCTTCTACTAAACATTGTTGAACCGTTAATCACAGTTTTATCCTTGTTGTTACAGTAAAGGATCTTATTATAATAAACCTTTTGCGGTCATCAAAATATTACCCTTATTGTTACAGCAAATAATCTTTTCTAATTAACATTGTTGTACTGCTTATTAAAATTTTGTTCTTATTGTTGCAGCAAATAAATATTGTTAGTGTCAATGAGAACCATGATATTATTGTTGCAGCAAATAAATATTGTTAGTGTCAATGAGAACCATGATATTATTGTTGCAGCAAATAAATATTGTTACAGTGTCAATGAGAACCATGATATTATTGTTGCAGCAAATAAATATTGTTACAGTGTCAATGAGAACCATGATATTATTGTTGCAGCAAAGAATCTTCTATTAAACATTGTTATACTTCTAACCAAAACCACAATGTTATTATAACAGCAAATATATATATATATATATATTAATAAGTATTTTTGCACTGCTTTTCACAACGTTAACCTTATTGTTACAGTAAAAAAACAATTACACGAATATTATTGTACTGCATATCGCAATCTTAATCTTATTGTTACAGCAAAGAATCTTTATCACTACTAACAGTGGTGTACCACTTATTATTACTACTTTAACCCTATTGTTACAGTTTACACGAATATTATTGTACTGCATATCACAATCTTAATCTTATTGTTACAGCAAAGAATCTTTATCACTACTAACAGTGGTGTACCACTTATTATTACTACTTTAACCCTATTGTTACAG
>NW_013666332.1:66190-81337 GCF_000517525.1 Limulus polyphemus | reverse complement strand
TTACACGAATATTATTGTACTGCATATCGCAATCTTAATCTTATTGTTACAGCAAAGAATCTTTATCACTACTAACAGTGGTGTACCACTTATTATTACTACTTTAACCCTATTGTTACAGTTTACACGAATAACACTGTTACTACTAAACCTCTTATTACGAGAAAGAGCCCACTAATATTGAGAAGTGTTCTACTAACCATCACAAGAGAACGCTATGTGAGCAACTAGAAATGTTTAGAGAAAGAGATAGGAACGAACTTACAATTTGAGGTGAAAGCGGAATTATATTAGTTCAAAGACGGCTTCAAATTAATAATCATCAGACTTTCACGAACCTTTAGCTGTTGCTCATTCTCACTTCCACTATTCACGACTCGTTTATTCGTACAATACGGAGACTTTAAGGTCTCCTGTACTGGCGAAACGAAGCGCCATCTTAACTTATATGTACGTATAAGCGCATGAACGTGAGAGACTATCGGTCAACATAGGTAGAAGAATCAACAATCCTTACATACAGAACATTCGATCAATATATCGCACTTTAGAGTTCTTACTACTGCTAAGTCTGAAACCGAATTCCTTCCTTCTCTCAACAGCATGCAATCTTCGTATGACTTATTATTATTCTAAATTTTCTCATTTATATTTAGTTATTCCGAAATGTTTATTAAACATGCTTTGTGCTCTTCATTTTGTTTTGTTGTGCGACACTTGTATGTTCGCTTGTTTGTTTAGAGCAAAGCCACATTAGGCTCTCTAGTATGTCCACCGCGGGGAATCAAACTCCGGATTTTAGCGTTATAAGTCCGTAGACTTAGCGGTGTCCCACTGGAAGACATTGTGCGATACATTTCCACTTATGTTGAAGTATTTTTACTTTCTTTTATATTGACCACTCGTAAATAACAATGATCGTTAATTATTTGAAATAACATCCTTAAATCGAAATAAATTTATCGTTCTAAACAAAAATGGATTAAATGTACATGACTGTAATTTGGAGAAACCAACTTCACATAAACATATTGTGACTGTTGTTCTGTACGCTGTAGGACCGGCATGGCAATCTGAATCTGGAGGTCGCAGGTTTGAATCCCCGTTCCACCAAACATGCTCGCCTCTTTAAGCCGTGAGGCTGTTATTATGTGACGGTCAATCCTACTATTCGTTGGTAAAAGAGTAAGTAGCCCAAGGGTTGGCAGTGGGAGGTGATGACTAGCTGCTAAATTAAGGACGGCTAGCGAAGATAGCCCTCGTGTAACTTTGGGCGAAATTCAAACCAAACTGTACGCTGTAAAACCATTCCGATTACTGTCGAGGAAGTTTTGAACGACATCAAAACGTTGACCAAAACTTCCGAGACTGAGGTAGTCCATTAACTACCTCTTTCAAGTATCGCGTCACTTCCCTTAGCAACAATGGTTAACAAAAATGGAATTTATAACATCTTACTTTCACAAAATTAAATTAATGAATATTGTCAATAAAACTACCATACATGTTGAGGGGTGCGTTTAATACATCATTCATTTAGCAACTTGAAATGAAACATTATACTCAGTGATGGGTTAAAGGTGACTTGAGCACCGGGCGGTAGGAGAAGAAAAGCTCCCCCCCCCCTCCCATCATAGATGTATTGATCTCTAGCGAGCTGAGTCAACTTCACTGTCAAAATCATAATGTTAAGCATATACATGTAAGAACATTTTAATTATATACATAGCCTTCTAACACGGGTAACAATATAGACAAACCATAAACGTGTGCAAAAACATTTTATTCACTCATGAATGATCATGAAGACATGATCCTGCATGTACATGTATACAACTAGAATTGTTTTTGTTTTTTCTGGCTTTATTATAACTGAACTCTTAGAGTTTCGAAAAGTCTAGCTTTCGAAGTGTGTCACATTCTGTGTTCATTATAGACAAACTGTTCAGTCAACTTTGTCCTATTTTGTTCCTGAACTCACTTTTTATTCGTTTCAATTTCGAAAACGATCGCTCCCCGCTGCTGTTTAATTAATCTCATCATGGACAATTATATTCTCAGTACTGTCTCAACATTACGAAACATTTGGATAAGGGCGTGTCTATGGAGAACGAGGAACGTTCCTAACTCCACTATTTCAGTTGGTTCAGATTGTGTGAATTGCCAATGTGGAAAACTGGATCAATTTGTTTTCTATCTTGGGTTCAACATCATTCAGAAAAGAACGGACAAGACATTTTGTGGTTTGGCTAATTTATTGACATGAAATAGATGATAATTTGGAAAGGAACCGAAATTTGGTGGCAACATCCTTATATGCACCAAGACGGTATTTCAATGCAGTGACAAATTGGTCGAACACAACGAAAAATACTTCAGCTTTGGATTTATCCTTGGGTGGTAGTATGGTATCCTCTGCATCTCCATCATCACGGCGACGGTTGCACAACCGGACGTGCTTCTGAACTGGGCTATATTCACTATGACCACATACTTCAGCACCTCGGTTTTCAAATTCGTCAAACATTGTTCTCTGATCTTCTACTATTTAAATTATTTAAGGATAGATCAGATAAAATAAATAATAGAAATTTTTCACGATATACGCTCGCAAGTAGCTTGTACCTAGTGATATTTCAGGGCGTAGCATAAGCTGCACGTTCGCCAGTTATTTAGGACTTTTAATGGCCCCAATGGTTACACACGATTCAAAGTACAATAAAACAATAAAATTTAAGTATAAATAAGAGTATAGTGTTACGAGTTTATAACTATTATAAATGTAGTTTCATATTATAATTTGAAGTCATTCTAGAAATAAAAAAGGGCTAATTAGGATTTTTTTTGTGGTTACGAGGTCGGTCAAATTGACTATATACTATGTAGTACAAAATGGTCACGTGGTCGGTCCTTGGGACCGAGGCTACATTGAGAGAGTTAACAAAATAAGATATTTATAAATTTCATCTTACTTATAATTTTTCCCCATTTCTGTATGCCCCCCCCCTAAGACCATGGGCCACTGGTGGTCGCCCAAATCGCTCAAGCCTTAATCCATCACTGATTACATTTACCTTAGTTACATAATGATGTTGCTGTGCTTATCTAATGACAGTTACAGAATGGTGTTGCTGTGCTTGTCTGATCCCCATAACAGAATGGTCTTGTTGTACTTGCTGATCATGGTTACAAGATGGTCTGTTGTGCTAGACTATTAGTATAAAAAAGGAATCCTGGTATTTGTGAACTGTTCACCCAAGCATTATAGTCTTCCTTATTTCAAGAGGTTTCAAATATCTCGTAAACATAATCTACTATATAAAGACAAAAAGCCGTCCGTCTGTCACGCCGATATCTCGGCCGTTGCGGTACCGATTGACACGCAATTTACACGAAACGACGGCGCTTTATGCCGCGACAATATATATAAAACGGATGATGCGCTACTTTGAGCATATAGTTAGGTTTGAGGGTAGGTTGGTAGAGATCGTGATGAGTAATAAAATCGAATCGGGTAAATGCACACCCCACACTTGGTATTGTTGGCGCACAAAAAATCATAATAATTGGCTGGAATTCCCCATTATATTTGCTTGTCAGGGAGACACATCGACGCAACATCAACAATTTTTTTTTTTTCCAATAGGAACCTTCCCTACAACTCAATAATAACCTGCATGTTTTACCCGCAGCACATTTCAATTTTGAAAATACCCAAATTAAAGCACGCTTCTTCAGCTCAGCGGGCTAACAAAACCCAAACTAGGAAGACAGTCCAAAGAGAAGACCCCGAAATTCATAATAAAATTCACTGCTCTTACCATCACAGTTAATAATTTGCAGGGTCATACAGTTGGCCAAGTATGAATATGTCTTTGGGAACCCGTTTTTTCGTACGTTTCAATCTATAAGAATTGATCAAGTAGAAAATTTGAACATAACTTTAAAATATAAAGAAGTCAAAATGCTAATCAAGCAATACTTAAAGGAGGTGTTGTTTTCGTGAAAAATTAGAAATATGATAGTCATTCTCCATACAGATATTTTCACTAGATTATAATACTTTTTAGAAAACATGTTCATAAAACATTTATTTATATATAATTTCGAGAAGAAAATTTAATAATCATTTCCCGTAATATGACGGGCATTCAGCTTGTCTTCAGATACACACGCCCCCCAGTGGCACAGCGGTATGTCTGCGGACTTACAACGCTAGAAACCAGGTTTCGATACCCGTGGTGGGGTAGAGCACAGATAGACCATTGTGTAGCTTTGTGCTTAACTTCCAACAGCAACAGATACACACTGTCTTGTCTTAAACTTTGTTTTAAAGTGCAGTAGAGTCCATTCTGGATATGCGTCACACAAAAACAGATAACTTTTTATACAGGTTCATTTACACTAATAAATAAAAGACTGTTTTTGCTATAGTTACAAAAGAAAGTAATAAGTTGATAACCTTTCAGTTTTTACCACACTATGAAATAGGATAACTCTAAAAGTCTTCGCAAGTGCTAGTTGTTCAAGAGTATTTGTTGTAATCCACGAGAGAAAAGGGAGGAACTGAATTACGTCAGGCAAGAGTTCGTTCTTAAAATAAACGGGAAAATAAACTAGAAACTTTATCCCTTTTTTGTTTTTGATAGTTACAGAACACTGCACCATAGTATATATTTAACATTTTTCATTAATGTACTATTAGGGTAAAATGTTCTTATTACGAACTTTTTCTTTCTGTTTTCTAACACATTCACAATGACGATTTACACTTTGCTGTCAGCTGAATTATCTTTCGATCGACAGATGATCTACAGACTTCTTGGTAAAGAAAATTTAGAAGTTTACTCAAGGAAAAACCAATATCAGTTCTGAACGATTTCGATGTTTACCTTATTCGTCCAAAAATACCTCTCACGTGATCACACCTATCGTTCAAACTTGTAACAAAAAATGGTAAGAAAAACCATTTTGTAAAAATGTTTTTCTTCAATAGAATGTCATATTCTTTATAAAAAAGAAACTTACAATGTTGATTTATATTAATATTTGAGATAAAAAACTTGAATTTTGTTTATATTTTTTACTGCTCTAGGAATGTTACATCTAAGAACACACGCATGATACATTTTATCGCAAAGATCATAGTTTTTATAAAACTGAAATAAAAATATCAAACTGCAGGACATGAAAAAGTGAGATATGGGAGTTTTGCTTCAATTAATATGCTCCCCCTCCCGTCCAATGGGCTCAGAGGGAAGTTTGAAGGCTTATAACGCTAAAAACTGAGTTTTTATACTCATGGTGGGCAGAGTACACATAGCGTATTGTGTAGGTTTGTGCTTAACAACAAACAAAGAAATAAATCAGTTATCAAGATATATATATATGTTGCATCAATTAAGCAATACAGACCCTGAACTTTCTGCAAGTGTTATTTCAACAACTGATCAAACTTATATGCGCAATAGAATTTATTTCCAACGAAAATTTATGGGTGTACTCTGCAGCCTATTGTTTCAACGTCTGGCTCTCCAATTATTTGTCCAATTTAATTGGATCAATGCACTGGGTTAGAGAGTGTGTTTATGAGACTAATGTATATACACACATGTATATTAAGTCTATGGACTAATAAACGCAAATCACGGACAAGTGAACCAACAACTTGTGACTCATTCTCATTGCTAACTATTGTAAATGTTTCAACTCCGTAAGATATGAGCATAAAGTTCGATACGTGTGATTTAGACCTGGACAAAAAATATAAATGAGAGGGCACGATCTGGAAAAAAAAAGGTGATTTTGAATCCGTGGATAATTGGATAAAAAGAAAAATATGCCCACTGCTCGGAGCACTATAAATTAATGGAAATAAATACATGACTGTATTACTCAAGATAAGAGTTTGTTTATTTTGAATGTCGCGCAAAGCTACACGAGGGCTATCTGCACTAGCCGTCCCTAATTTAGCAGTGTTTAACGTAGTGCACTAATTCCTGTTATGCGCTCTAATAAATATGGGATCTAAATCGGAATGCAAATAATACCATATCAAATTAGTCGTCTGTAATGAAGAAGAACATTCTACGGACACTACTATCTTTAACGTAGTGCATTAATTCCATGTGATAATTAACTAGGATTCTTTTCCCCTCCGTAAGTACCATTGTCAAGTTTTCTTCGATAACGTACAACATCTTCCAATTAAGATGGAGAGGTTATCTATAGCATCAAAATATAAGTTATGTCAAATTAATGAACATGAATTTTAAAAGAAAACGAAAGAGAAAAATGACTATATATCCCGAGATTCTTAATGTACCAGCATGCTATAAGAAAAATGCATGGCTTTTTGCTTTACATTTCCGATATAAAGTAGAAAAACGTTATTGATTTTACTGTTACGCTCCAATTTCAGTGAAGATAGGAACAAATTGGTAATTTTAGAGGAGAAATTGTAGAATCTACGTCTTCCACAAATAAATGGAAGGTTAAAAGTAATGGAGTATATTAATTTGGTCTCACCAAACATGCTCGCCCTTTCAGCCGTGGGGTGTTGTAATGTGACGGTCAATCCCACTATTCGTTGGTAAAAGAGTAGCCCAAGAGTTGGCGGTGGGTGGTGATGGCTAGCTGCCTTCCCTCTAGTCTTAGATAGTAGTGTCCGTAAATTGTTCTTCTTGACTACAGACGAGTAATTTGATATGGTATTATTTGCATTATGATTTACATCCCATATTTATTAGAGCGCATAACAGGAATTAGTGCACTACGTTAGAGATAGTAGTGTCCGTAAAATTTTCTTCTTGACTACAGACGACTAATTTGACATGGTATTATTTCCATTCTGATTTACATCTCATATTTATTAGAGCGCATAACAGGAATTAGTGCACTACGTTAGAGATAGTAGTGTCCGTAAAATGTTCTTCTTCACTACAGACGATTAAATTGGGGGGGGGGACTTTAGCATTGAAAATTAATCCTACCATTCGGTCATTCAAAAGTAGCTCAGAGGTGGCGGTGAGTGAGTTTGACTAACTGCTTTTTCTTTTTAAAATTAACGACAACTTTGTTCAGATAGCATTTTATGTAGCTTTTTGCGAAAATTCTGAATCCAAGTTTGTTTTATTTGTTTTGGAAACATGCATTCACAACATCCACAATTTCATAATTTACGAAAAAGTGATGAACAAAAGATACATGTTTTGTAGAAATATGTAGCATCTGTAGAAGTATTAGTGTGTGTCTGTAAGGAGGCTAACAAAGCACATAACATTCATATTAGGCACTGATAATAATTTGAATTATAGTATTCTTTATTAGTTCAATAAAGTTTACAGTAACAAAACTGTATAACATCGTTTCATGACGGTTAAGTTTCGAAAACTAATTTATTTGATATCTGAGTTTTATGAGAAACCTAGTTTAGGAAGTAGAACTCCTTAGCTGGAGGAACATGGTGCTTAATAATGATATTTATGTAATATAACATCACAACACGACTGACATTGATTTCAATCAATTGTTCGTTATTGACCTAACATGGTTTTCAACAAGATAAGTACATAATAGTATTTCAATCTCACTTGCTAGTTGCAAGCATAGTTTAAAAATAGCACTCTTCTAACTGCAAGCCTATTGGTCCAATAAATGAATGATGAGCTTTGAATTACTATTAGTAGTACTTGTATGTGATGTCACACACATATCACTACTAAATTTTATGTTCTGTCAAATAAGCGGGTATACATCAGTGGTTCCCATGTTTTTTCACTCCACAATGTGGCAAAATCTTTGCAAAAAACTTATGAACTTTTACAGTAAGCGACCTACAAATGTAAAGTACAAGAATGTGGATAGCTTGAGTAAATTCATAGTTAAATGATGAATTATAGATATGTTAGCTATCATTAAATATACATAAATTATTATCATTGCTGCGGTTTACTGATAGTGTAATTTAAGTTCGTCTGATGAGATCTTTGAGCCTGTTTTGGAAATATAAGCCTATCCAGTCTGGATCAAATGGAAGTAGATCTTACATCGTCATCGAACTTAGCTCATGATATTCTTTTTTTTCACTGGAGTTTCAACGGACCAGAGGGTAGAAACCACCGCTCTATGCTCTAAGGATTAAAGCAATAGTTTTTACTTATAAAGAATAAAACAATGAAGCAATTAACTTGTGACCACTAAGTCATTAGAGAGAGATAAAGGTTTTTCTACCCTTTTCCCCCTCTTTTTAGCTTGTGATAGTGTTTAAAGGAAAACTTTTAATCAAAAGTTATTTTAAAATGTTTCAATTTATGGAATTTTTTAGCTTTCCATAGTTCTATGTAATCACAATCTCTTGCATTCGTGAATACACAGCCAAACACGCATACCTGGTTAGTTAAAAAAAACAATATCTGAGTTACTCGTAATATAGAAGCTACATCTCTCATGATTTATTGTTCAAAGAAAAGTCATCCACACATATCCGAGATAATATAGGACAGAATGTTCCATTTTTGAGGTTACCTTGGTTACTTTAGGTCACGACTTATTAATAACCAAAAAAAAAAAATGACGAGTAATTAATTTGAATTTGTATTAAATGTTAAACAATTGAAGACGAACCTTGTGCGAACAACATTTTGTAGAGAAATTCGTAGGTTAGGTATGTAGTAACATTTTTAGATACCCATTAAGTTATTTCAATAAGTGCTTCGGCATATTGTACACATTTATGATCACTTAATAAAAACATTACTTTATCTCTATAACATATTACTAAACATACAACAAAGTATCATTTCTATCATATAAGTTGCTATATTTGAATTATTTGATTTTGACAGTAGACAATAAAATTATATTTATCAGATAAAATCACTGTTATGGAGGTGTGGCTACGGTTTTAATACTCATTGATCTGGAAAGAACTACTTTCTCTCCATTTATGGACCATTTTGGAGATGGTAATGAAACCATAAAACACTTTTCCAACGCCACACTAAGTTGTATAAATAGTCTGACTGCATGAAATCCGAGCCAGCATTAAATTAAAACTCAACTGAATCGCATAAAAGCGCTTGGAATGTTTTCCTTGGAATGTTCAGTGTTTTGAATCTTGCATTTTTAATATTTATTATTATCGGTTGTGAGAACTAGACGAGCCATTTACGCACAGTTTTTTCTTCACAGTAAAAGTGGCTAATGCAGTTAGCCAATGACACCAGATCTCCTTGAATATCATGTTAAGTGATATCGAAAAAAAAAAAAGTGATGTTGATGTGTTATTTGGGAGTGGGAAAGAGACATATATATATTACTGAAATATATTTAAGGTTACCGCCACGTTAGTAAACAAGATATGGAATTTTAATAACGGAATGTAAAAGGTATATATATATATATAAATATATATACATATAGATATGCAACTAGAAAGAGAGATATCACTTATATTTAAACACATGATCATTTATAACTTTCCCTTAGATGAACATTCTAATATACGAGTAGTAACAAATACAATACTTAAAAATTATTGGTTACAAAATTTCAGGTTTAGCATGGCTAGGTGTTAGGGCGCTCGACTCGTAATTTGAAGGTTGCGGGTTCGAATTCCCATCCCACGAAACAAGCCCACCCTTTCAGCCGTGGTGGCGTCATGATGTGACGGTCAATCCCACTTACGTTGGTAAAGGAGTGGCCCAAGAGTTGGCGGTAGGTAGTGATGACTAGCTGCCTTCCTTTTAGTCTTTTACTGCTAAATTAGGGACGGCTAGCGCAGATAGTCCTCGCATAGCTTTGCGCGAAATTCAAACAAACCAATAAAAGATGAGTTACACACATTTGTCACCCGGTGGGATAGCGGTAACTCTTCGTATTTTCAACGCTTAAATCAGGGGTTCGATTCCCCTCTGTGGACACAGCAGATAGCTCGACGTGGCTTTGCTATAAAACACACACACACACACATACAAAATGTCAGTATCAACTTCGAATATGATAAATAAACTTAGTCACAATAAGGTGTTCAGCAAAGATGACATTCTAATTTATTCTTTCTAGACTTAACAGTCGATAATTAAGATTAAAATTATGTAAGGAGACAAAGCTTTTGTGGAATCACGCTGATTTTATTACATTATATCTGAGGTGTCTCATGCTTTCTTCTACTACACCCGAGTTCTTGTTGACAAACTTCACTATACTGATAAATCTAGTCACCCAAAAAAAACCGTTGTGTGTCTTTTCCTGTCACGTTTTATTGACCACCTAATGTTTCAGTTAGAGAATGTGACTTATTACACGCTATCTTTTCGACGTTTACATGTTTGCAGATTGAAGACATGTAGAGATTACAAAAGAAACTATTAGAAAACTTTTGTTTTCTATCACAAAACAATAAATGTAAAAGTTTCGATATCTAAGATATATAGTTTTAATATTCCTCTCTAGCAATATTATTCCAACATTAACAGAGATGAAAGATTTTATTTAGTTATTTGAAATAAACAAAATATTTCAAGGAGAGATGATTTTGATATATATATATATATATTTCAATTAAGCCATTCAACTTGTTTTATGAGATTAAGCGGATTAAGCTCATATTATTTCGATACGTTTATAAAACTCAGCAGTACAGTGCATTGATGGTAATATACGAAGCTGGATTATCTCTGCAGGATCCTGCAGTATAAAAATCAGTCCTCTTTTTGTGAGACGGTTAATCACGTGAAATGACGTCTAAGTATGACATTGTTTACGTGAATAATGTGAAGAGTATGTAACACCAATGTATAAGCCTATCTGAAGAACATAAAACACTAGGTAGTTGTCACAGCCTGTTGGAATTTCCATTTTACATAAAATAATTTGTTCATGCATCACTTCCTGTGTCAAAATTAATTAAATTCATGATTTGCTTTAAAAATTTAAAAATATACTCTCGGCAAAACAGTAACTATAGAATTAAACTACTCTCTATCATTTATAAAAGAAATAGACCTGACGTTAAAACAGGAGTTCTTGTTATTTATGAAAACTACACATTTAAAGTACAAACTAAGTAAGTTTACGGTCTGAAGATAAAACAGCATGGAGAAACTACAAAAGATTTTGGTGCGGCATGGCCAGGTGGTTAGGGAGCTCGACTCGCAATCTGTGGGTCGCGAGTTCGAATCTCCGTTACATCAAACAGGCTCGCCCTTTCATCCGTGAGGGCATTATAATGTGACGGTCAATCCCACTATTCGTTAGTAATAGAGTAGCCCAAGAGTTGGCGGTGGGTGGTGATGACTAGCTGCCTGCCCTCTAGTATTACACTGCTAAGTTAGTGACGGCTAGCGCAGATAGCCCTCGTGTAGCCTTGCGCGAAATTCAAAACAAATCCGAGATTTTTCTGTTTAAAGAGATGGATAACTACGTTCACACAAAAACAGAAGTGCGATAAGCGATCAGTAATGTTTGTGGAAAGGTGAATAAGATTTTGTAGGCTGTGATTTTAAGAAAGCGCTATTAGGAGGAATTTCTGCACTTTATCAAATTAAATTTCACGGATAGATGAACACGGATAGATATAACGAACAAAGCACTGAGAAGTGGCACATTGATGAATCTAGGGAAAACAAATGGCCAGCAGAATTTGTTAGAATCTGGAAACGAGGCTATAAAACAATATTATTAAAGAACGGGAAACCGAGATAGGCTGTTTATTTTATATTCGTGCGTTTTCTCTCTTTACTTTCCTTTCGGACTGTTAGTTTTACCAGTACTTATTGGTTTGGTTTGTAGTGAATTTAGCGCAAAGCTACACAAGGGCTATCTGCGCTAGCCGTTCCTAATTTAGCAGTGAAAGACTAGTGGGGATGCAGCTAGTCATCACCACCCACCGCCAATTCTTGGGCTTTTCTTTTACCAATTAATAGTGGGATTGACCGTCACATTATAACGCCCCACGGCTGAAAGGGTGAGCATGTTCGGTGGAACGGGGATTCGAACCCGCGACCCTCATATTGCGAGTCAAGCGCCCTAACCATGCCGGTCCCAGTAAATATTAAGCCGTTCAGTTACTTTTGCTCTGGTTATGAGTCACAACTAATGGTTGCGTAGTTTTGAGGTTCACCAATTATTCCAATCAGAGCTCAATAAGACAACTCACAAAAATGCTTTAATGTATATTACAACTCCTACAGGTAATAATATATTTATCTCTGATTTGATACCACTCATGTAAAGAAATGCGCATACACTAATCAGAATTATTTATTATATATTTGTAATCTCTGACTTGCCTGCCGTTTTCTTATGATATTTTTAGCATAGTATTTACTAGCCAGGTGTTTTAAGCACTTAAGCTCCGTTGTAATAATTTTATAAGTCTCAGTTTTAGCGATATTTGCTATATTTTACAACACGCGCGTATGCTGGTGAGTCGGTGGTAAGTTTACGGGCTGATAATATTAAAATCCTGGGTTCGATTCCCCGCGATAGACTGAGCGTAATTAGCCCTCGTCTAACTTTGTCCTGTACCAACTACCAACGTACAGAAGATTTAAACTTCAATATTGCATTAACAATCTTATTTAAAGAGTTAATTTAACTTGGATCATCAGTTACTGTTGAAAACATAACAATATAACATTTTGTCGTCATACGGACATGTTTATGGGATACCTCCATAACTTTCCACATTTATGACAATAACATGTTTATGGAATACCTCCAGAACTTCTCACATTTATAACAAGAACATGTTTACGGGATACCTCCAGAACTTCCCATATTTATAACAAGAACATCTTTACGGGATACCTCCAGAACTTCTTACATTTATAACAAGAACATGTTTATGGGATACCTCCAGAACTTCCCACATTTATAACAAGAACGTGTTTATGGTATACTCCAGAACTTCCCACATTTATAACAAGAACGTGTTTATGGGATACCTCCAGAACTTCCCACATTTATAACAAGAACGTGTTTATGGTATACCTCCAGAACTTCCCACATTTATAACAAGAATATCTTTATGGGATACCTCCAGAACTTCCCACATCTATAACAAGAATATCTTTATGGGATACCTCCAGAACTTACCACATTTATAACAAGAACGTGTTTATGGTATACCTCCAGAACTTCCCACATTTATAACAAGAACGTAATTCTAACTGATCTAGATACAAATCTATTCACCTGATAAAGGTAATTACAAAGCAAGCTTTTCGGTGTCTTTATTAAACAAATTAAAGTATACATATATTGATATTTTATATATATAACTTTCATGGTAAGTTATATTGCATGTGTATCAGAACCTCTACATAGTATTGGTGAACAAAAGGGTAAAACATTATAAATAGGACCAGTATAGTAATGATTAAGGTTTGTGATATTAAACTGTATGTTTAGTTACCAAACATTTCTTAGTTCTATTAATATCAACACTTACCTGACAGTACAAATGGATACATAAAACAAATGGAAAAGTACAAAAAGATCCCAAAACCTTTCATTTCGCACTCAATTCTCCTCATTACTGATCGTGTAATATTACACTCTGTTGTAGTTACTGGCGATTATGACAAGCAAGAGAGCAGCAAACATTCTTTAATAAAAAAAAAAGTCAAAAGAGAAGTATTGATGGGACGATTAGAAGTCGAGAAGCCCGTGTTCCTTTGATCTAGATAAAAGATTGCCTTTCAAATCCACAAAGGTATTCAGTCGCAACTAACTTAGCGAAGAGGCGGTCGACTGGGCTTCTGTGTGCGGGTAAAGGATATTGTAGTCTGTCGATAACAGCAGGAAGGGCAGTCGTACATCCTTCTGTTCATTGTTCTTGGAACCGTACGGTGGCGCTTGAAAACAAATGTGACGTCACAGTGCAAGTAAGTAAGGGTCTGGAGTATTTATTTTCGTCCAGATGATACGGCCCTAGTTGAACGAAAGTATAACAAAATTATCGTCTACATTGAATAATACATGCCATTTTGTGCGTCTACAAAACACCTAGCTTAAGTACTATGAGAGATCCGTCGATCGATGCTACAGTCTGAGCATTCTATACAACTGACGTCATTTATGTTTAAAGAAGAAAATTTCGAAAGTGATTTCTTAGTCGTGTCAATTTTTTGTTGCATTTTAAGGATGTTATCTGATTGAACAATTTCTGACAGCACCGTACTGTATTTCTAAAAAACAATTTATATCTCAACAACATTTTAATTTTCAACAAATTATTTACTGTATGTAGCCCTTTCATGCTATTCAAAACGATAAAAACTATTTATTAAATTTCGAATTAATCAAACTTTGAAACTGGTAGATTAAGCCACAAAACACAACAACTTGTTAAAAGACCTTCTTGAATTACGATGCTAAAGTTTTCCTTAAAGAGATAACAATACAAGCTTAACGTACATTGATTTTTTGCTTTAAAGTAGTTTTGGACAAATTTACATTAAAAACAAATATTTCACAATAATATACTGTACGTATAGTGTTGTAAGAAATTATTGTTGATAAGTAGTGAAATGGCATAAAACGTAACACCTAAATTAAAGCATTGATAAGTAGTGAAATGGCATAAAACGTAACACCTAAATTAAAGCATTGATAAGTAGTGAAATGGCATAAAACGTAACACCTAAATTAAAGCATTGATAAGTAGTGAAATGGCATCAAACGTAACACCTAAATTAAAGCATTTGTTTGAAAAAGCAAGATAAAATATACCTTAATATATGTTCCATGTATTATGTCCAACACATAATATAGCTTAATTTATGATCCTTGTATTATGTTTAACACACAATATAGTTTAATATGTTCCATGTATTATGTTCAACACATAATATAGCTTCATTTATGTTCCATGTATTATGTTCAACACATAATATAGCTTCATTTATGTTCCATGTATTATGTTCAACGCAAAATATAGCTATATATTTCGTGTATTCTGCTCAACACATAAATCATTAGTTTACTGAACTTTACCTTCAACCGAAATATAATTGCATTTATATTTTTATTATTTATATAATATGAGACAATCATGAGATCTAAAAGATTATGAGGTTGGGTGTTTTAGCAGACGCAAGGCCTTATGTCAAAAATTTAAACCTTTCCTCATAATTATTC
>NW_013666332.1:49883-65190 GCF_000517525.1 Limulus polyphemus | reverse complement strand
TTATAACGCCCCCACGGCTGGAAGGGCAAGCATGTTTGGTGGGACAGGGATTCGAACCCGCGACCCGCAGATAGCGAGTCGCGTGCCCTAACCACCTGGCCATGCCGGGCTCAGGATAAGAGAACAGTTTGTTTATCATCATTTCAGTTTCTTATGAACTTTTAATGCCAGGCTAGCGTGTATGTTTCTATATCAATATTGAACTTTTACTTAGTCCGATTTATCAAGCTACTACAGTGTCTATCGTATCCGTACTGGGCTGATGAGCCCTGCTTTGGGGCGAAAAGCCTTGCCAACGCTGGATATAGCAGTTATAGTGCGGTTGGTGTATTGTTATGTATTCTTCTTTACTTTCATTCATAGGATCTTAGAATGAAAATCATAGCCTATAAAAGCAAATAATGAATGCTGTTTCCACTGTTCTTTGCAGGTTGAACAAAATTAACCCATTTCAATTATAAAATGATCTAACAACTATAAGAAAAAAAATTATCTTTTACATAATGTAATGGTTTCTATCGTTGAGCGAGTTCTTTTTAATATTCACTAAAAATATGTCCACTTTCTTTAACAAAAAAGTAAATTATTTCTTGAGCTCAAAGTCTTACAACTTGCATGGTTGCATGAACTAACCAAAACTAACCGATAGGCCTAACTCACAAATAGAACTTAAAAGTCACTTACATTTTTTTTTTTCTAAGTCTAGAAAATTCGAAGCGTCTACCTCATATTTAGACATTCAGGAAATTTTAAGATGTTACACACCAACATTTCATCCTGCCAAACTATCTCTGACAAACAAAACGCCTGAATTGAAATATTAAAAACATAACCTACAACATTGCTCCCTCTCTGGATTCTGAAGTCCCTCCAACAATCCCAACGAACAAAACAATAGTATATCAAATTCAAACATGAACGATTAGTAATAAAGCCACTCTTCACAATTAACAAAATTTTATATTCATAAATATACATTACAATCAATAAATCATTAGTTAGGTGTGTTAACTGTTTTAATAGCTTATGGTACAAGCTTATTATCTTTTAACATCACTCATTGTTTTGTCACTGAGGAAGTTCTCTCCAAGTAGATGGTGAAGGGAATCCACTTGTGGCACTGTTTTTGATGACACTCTGGAAGTGGTCTCAACAGAAATCTTGGGCTCTTCAGAATGTTGATTTCGACTAATAAATTATTCTCCGAAACTTTCTTTACAGGAACATCACTCTTCAGCAGGTTTATTTACCACTGGCAAAGTCTTAATTGAAACTAAACAGTTGGCTGTTCTGTCATCTATATACTTCCAAAGATTATTACAGTTGACTTTTGGCTTGGATTGCCTATACTTTGGGATTCTAAAACAAACAAATATTAGGAACAAACTTTATCGCTAAACAAAAAAGCTATGTAGGGCTGGCTTCTAAACTTGAGAAAAGGAACCAAATAAGATAGGGGCGGAAGTAGACATATCACTTGATCCGGCTAATGATCACATAGCAGACTAAGCCATCTCGACTTCACACGGAGAATAAAACCCCTACATTACTGTATTCCCCACTTTGTCTATCTAAAACCTGGTGTTTGAACAGAATCGCAGCTTCAATCATTATACATTTTCTTTAGTTAACTTTAGAATACTACTTTTATGACTATCTTACAATAAAGTAATATTTTAAGATTGGAAATTCTGGTTCTATTTATTTTGCCAGAGAGAAAGCCAGTAATGTAGGGATTTTATTCTCCATGTAAAGTTGAGACGGCTTAGTCTACTATGTGATCCTTAGCCGATCATGTGATATGTTCACTTCCATCCCTATCTTGTTCGGTTTCTTTTTAAGTTCAGTAGCCAGCCCTACATAGCTTTTTTATTTAGTGATAATTTTTGTCCGTATACTTGTATGTTTAATTTTTTTATAAGATGGCGTACGTGGGTTGCTAGTTTATAGATTGTATTCTAAAGCTTTATCAATTTTGCAAAGGTAGTCAAATATCGTGAAGACTGTTTTGCTCTATCAAATGATGATAAAATTATATTTACTACTAGAACTAGATAGGTGCTAGGCCTGTTAAAGAAAGATGATGATGATGAACGAAAATAAGAAACCTCGGTTTTGGTTATTCGTCTGTTTTCGACTTTGGGACGTTCTGGATAGCTGAAAAGCGGAATATACACGGAGATAGAGCGAATATGTCAGATACCTCTTCATATCTACCTTCTAGTGACCTGTATGTGTATTGATGTTGTTGTTTTTTTACTCCTTCTCTTCATACATATACACAATCTAGGGGTTGGCTCCCTGAAGACACTGATTGTATGACGTACAAAGCATTGATTATTACACATCTCACAATCATCTAATGTTCATCTATCATTGGCTGGTAATTCCCGTTTCACCCTGTAGTTAAGCTTTTTAAAGGAACACCATATTTTTGTAAAAAAGCTACCTTTAAGGGGTAATAACATTATTTATACTAGAATTATGATTTCATTCCTTTTTTTAAATTTTGCATAGAATAATAATATAAATAGGTAGTCAAAGATCGTGAAGACTGTTTTGGTCTATCAAATGATGAAAAAAGTATAGTTACTAGTAGATCTAGATGTGTTAGTCCCGTTGAAGAAAGATGATGATGAACGAAAATATATCTCAGTTTTGGCTATTTGCCAGTTTTCGACCTTGGGACGTTCTGGATAGCTGAAAAACGGCATATACACTGGAGGTAGAGCGACTAAGCCAGGTAGCTCTTCATATCTAGCTTCTGATGGCCTATAAAGTAGAAAATCCAGATGACTTTTGTATTGCTTTAATACTGGCGTCCATGTCAGCCTTACACAGAGGGCGCTTGCGCACTCTTCAATAAACCACATATTTGATTCTTTTGATTAGAGCATAAGATCCTTCCCAACACCTACTTAATTTCCGAGTTCATCTTCTTTTGTGATGAGGATTGTACAACCATATCATGTCACCACAATGAAATCCAATTTTGTCAGTATATATCGTAGCAGTTTTTCATTTTATCGCTATCTTTCTCGGGATTAACAGTGTTACTTAATCCTTCTTTATAAGACTGTATGAGACTCTGCTGACTGATTATATATATATATATATGGATAACTGATTTAAAAGTGTATGATTCAATCTCTTCATCATCCCGTCGGAAAAATGGATGAAAAACTACTGTCCTGAACTTTTTATGATTTTAAGAATTTGATATTCCACAAACAAGGCTGATTCAAAGTTTCGTTTTGATTTAATTGAAGTTCTACAAGCCCCTAAATCTTGAAACAGATTCATGCACATGCTTCCTTGCTAGAGTTTCTGTTTCCTGGTTAGGAATAGCATATGCTTCTGGTCATTTGGTGAACCATTATGATATATTTATTCCCACTATTACTTTGTGGTAGAGGACCAATTATATCAACAGCAAATCTCCCAAATGATGATCCTATTCAATACTGTTGTCTGTTGTAGTTGCCCATGTTTTTTTGGTGGACTTTTTTGCTCACAACATAGTTCAAATGATATACATTAATTACCTACACATTTCCAGCACTCAATCCAATAAAAGTATTCTTTTATTCTCACCTCTGTTTTATAACACCTAAGAATTCAGCTGTTGGAATGTTATGGAGATTATGTCCATCTTTCAAAAGCGCTCAGATTATAGGGTATTGTATTTTTCTTTTAAATTGATTTCTTAAACCTACGTATTTTTTTAACATCATGAATGGTATCTGTATCTAATATGATCGGATCTCCAAGAGTTAGACATGCTAATTCAAAATGAGCAGTCCAACAAAACTTATTTAATTTTTCAAGTAATTTGTGTACAGGACAAGCTATATCAGAGATTATTTTTTTAGCAAATGATGATAGTAAGAGCACAGTCCAAAAAATTCTCTAACATCACACAAGTTCTGTGGTGTTGACAATTCTGAAAGGATCTGTAGACACTTCCTATCCACCGACTATGCACCCCAAGAAACTCACTTTTGATAGAACAATTCTCACTTCTTGAGATTCAGTTTAGTTATCTTTCCTCAGCCAATCACCAGCATCATCAAAGGTTATCCAATGTGTGTTCATGTCATCCAAGTACGAGTATGATATTTCAAGGTAGTCTAGAAATAACATACTCCATTTGTCATTGAAATTTTGCAAGTGAATTACATAATCAAAATAGTAACATAACAAATTTCACAACCCAATTCCTATAGTAAAGGCTGTTTTTTCTCTACTTGCTTCTTCAATTTGTATTTGACAATATTCGCTCTTCAAGTCTAACGTTGAAACAATTTTGATCCAGATACATTACCTCAAGCGTATTCAGTCCTTTGCAGTTGGTTGGAATCCTTCTTTATGGCTTCATTCACCTTCCAATAGTCCATGCAAAAACTTGTATATCCATTCTTATTCTTATTCTGAAGTACACTAGATAACACCCAAGGACGAGTACTCAGTTCGATTACTCCTTGTTCTTTCATGGCTTTTGATTATTTGAAAGTCTTGGCTTGTTTTGTAACTGTGACTCACCTGGCTAACTGATGTATTGAAGCTGCATCTCCAGTATCAATCTTATGAAACATTTTATTCGTCCAGCCTAAGTCATAAGGTCCACTTGAGAAGATATCTTGGTACTTCATGAGCAAGTAATGTAAACTACGACATTGATCAGCTGTAAAACCTCCACATCTCAGGCCATACAGGTCTTGTAGGTGAGGTGGTAAGCTGTCTTTATATTAGAATTTGACTTTGGACTTCCTGAATTTTGTCTCAAAGGTGGCTATTTCTGACGTTCGTCGATGTAGAATAACTATATGTACAGCTTCACATCTTGCAATATTCCATCTAGAAATGACTCGAATTTTATGTTTTGTTGTGTTCGCGACTTTAATAATAAAATCCTTTCTTCAAATACACAAAATATTTTTCAACCAATAATCACTCAGGACAAACTGGAATGTTTGATTTTGCTAGCTTTGTATTTATTCCTATAACCCCTCCTTGTACGAATGTTTGATTTTGCTAGATTTGTATTTATTCCTATAACCCTCCTTGTAGTCACTGGACATTCCATGTTTCCACATGAAGCCTATTCCTAATATGTATTCGTCTTCAATGTAAGTTGCCAACAGATCATGTGGAGTATGAGAGCTTCCTATAGTGAAGATGACTTCCAACTATTCACTTGCTTTTCACATCAATCCATCTTCTTTTTTCATCATGGGATCGAGGTCTGGGGCAGCAAATGCTCACTTTTACATTCGTGGGGATGTTATGAACAACACCAATATTTGTCGGTAAAAAGTAGCCCAAGAATTGGCAGGGGGTGCCGTCATCTGTGTGCATTTCCTGTGGTCTGTAGGTAAAAATTAAGTACAGTGGTAGATATCCTCAGTAGCTTTGCCATCAAAGACCAAGCAAAAATAATCCCACTCTTTACATAAGTATTGTTTCTATCATTGGTTGGATTATCTTTAATTATTCAATAACAATACTGCAAAGTCCAGTTCACTTAACGAAAAGCAAAACATTTTATTTCTTCAACTGAAGGTTTTTATATCTTGCACGGTTTCATGAACTAACAATAACCAAGCGATAGGCATATCTCATAAATACAACTTAACAGTCACTTACTCTTTATATTTCTTTTTGTATCTACCGCATAATATATAAAAATGCACAGCTTTTCCTAACTTGGTAGTCATACAGAACACTGTAAGAGGGCAACTAACTAATATTTTTATATTTTTTCAAGTCTCCAAAAAATTCGAGACGTCACGTTAAATCTAGACATTTCGTATCACAAATCGTCATTGCATTATGTAAAACTCCCTCTAGAAAACAATATAAAACGTTTAAATTAAAATATTAAAATCATAGCTTGCAACAATATCAAAGAAAATACGATTACATCATTATGAAACAGCGATAATATGTCGGCCTTCATTCATAGTGTCCAAGTCATGAACATTTTAGGACTGAGAACACGATTTTCCTTAAATTTTACAAATATCTGATAAATATATTATCAAAGTATTTCGGATCATAAGATCCAGGAGGCATATTTTTTATGCTAAAAATACTTTGTCATTATGTATTTATTGGGCCTAAAATACCGTTGTTGACACACGTAATGTATAAAATTTCTTCTTCTGAACTACGATTTTAACATTCTTGTTAGAGATACAGATATGTGAAATGGCCTACCCAGCATTTTTTGCAAAGGATTTCAGTACTATAAGCGTAGGGAAACACCAATTAAACAGGTTAATGGTGACTAAATAGAAATATACGTTGTATCTAAATATTAAGGGATTGGTAATGGGAATATAATTCGGAATTTTGGTCTCATTTCTTTTGTGTGTGTATAACATGTACACACACACACACAGATATCCGCATATATATTAGTCAAAAGTCTTATATTTCCCTGTTGTTCTAAAGTAAGCGTGAGATATAGAAAATTAAACTGATATAAGATGTTTAGACAGGTTGGGGTAATTTGTTACCTGACGTAATGTCCTGATAAGAAGGTCAAGTTAAGCTCAATCAAATGCTGTCTCTGAACTATCAGACTGAGGAAGAATGTGTTAATACAAAAGTCGTGGTGCACAACAATATTTTCCTAGGTTTATGGGTTTCGCATTAATTTACATAATTTTTAAATTGAAAATATTTCGCTTTAATACAGAACGAGTTATTAAATTATTTAAGTTTATGCATGTTTAATTTAATCTTTATATGATGACATCATTTTAGGTAACAAATGGCCTACAATACACCTAGACACTATGTCAGCAGATTTTCTATATTCTACAAGTACTTCTCAAGCAAGTGAAACATCAGGATTTTTGAATCATCCTTTATGTATGTATATAATGTTACAATAACTTCCCAATGGCTTTAATCAGTATCACTGCTTATGAATAGGCACCATTTGCAAGGTTTACACAACTCGCAGATGTAAGTACTGTACTTAATAAAGATTGGTTTATCTAAACCGTAAATCACCTGAAGAATCCTCAGCACTGGTTTACTTTGCGTTAAGCTTGTCAGAACTGGTCGTGAATTTTGTATATTCACAAGAGCTACCTCATCCAGTTTAAAGTGATATTGGAATATGGATCTGTAGGCAGGTTGGTGAACAGTTCAGCTATGATTATGTCGTACCACCTGTTAAGGCTTGTTATAAGGAGGTTCGGGCAACGGACACAACAACCTTCCTCTATGACTGCATACGAATCGAGGTAGTTTTGGCGGTAAAGTGTATATAGCCTTTGTGCTTTTATGGTGATGTCAGATAATATTTTGATATCATTTTTTAGAGGAAATTAATGATATGTCCATGACTTTTGTTACAAGTTTAATATAGGTTATATGACTTTATAACAATCGTGGTAATGTTCATCTAACCTACACTTTTAAATTACCTTTTAAAACGTTTAGTGATTTATTTCAATCACATTTATAAAGTCATGTGTAAGCAAGTGTTGTTATTAGTGAAAAATAACAATGTATTTTGAAAATACTGTCCATTTAATAATTTCTTCTTCGGGTCCACGTACTTCTCTTAATCATAAAAACTTTATTTACAAAGGCTGATAATTCTTATTCATACTTAACAAAAGTTAATATTATCCTAAAATCTTGCATATTAAAAGCTCCTAAGTTCAAATTATCTCAAGAGATGTTTACTTTATAAGAAGGATAACAAAACAATCTTCAAGTCTCAAGTAAAAACAACTTTTTGAATGAAAAGAAAAATATATATATTTCTAAGAAAAAAAAGTTCCAATAAAGGTTTGTTTGTAGTTATGCACAAAGTTACACAGTGGGCTATCTGTGCTGTGTCCACCACGAGTATCGAAACCCGGTTTCTAGAGTTGTAAGTCCGCAGACATATCGCTGTGCCACTGGGGGGCCCAATAAAGGTTTAAAAAAGGATTTAATGCATCTCCTAATTAACATAAAGATATGTACTGAAGGCGGAAGTAATAGGATATATTTTTACACAAAAAAATGTATTAAAAAGAATGACAAGATCGAAAGGGCTTTGTATATATATATATTTAAATCAAATGTTGCTTTATCTCACTTGTATTACATATATTTATTAAAAATGTAACCAAATGAACATTGACTACCCTCTTTATCCGCATATGTTTGTTAACATTTATACGAACAAAGTTCTGAGGAAGTTGTGCAGTATTCGAATCATGGTGCAATTCTATTTCGTGCTACAACGTTATGACTAGAAGTAATGCTTTGTTATAACTATATTCTTTTAAAACAACCGAAAAAACGCCATCTGGCTAGTGCTGTATTTTTATCTCTACACGTATCAAAACTATAAAGTACATATAAACATTATTTTCCAGTTGCTAATGCAATTACAAAATTCATTGAATTTCTTGTTGTTTTTGTTTTACACCTCAGCCATATGTGTTAAATATTGTTTTATTACATCTACCACGCACTTTTTTTTCTTCTTCTTCTTTTCTATTCATGTGGTATTTCTCTCGGTATTTAGGTAAGATGGAACCTGGTTTACCTTTTTTTACATGAACAGGGTGTTAAATTAGAACATTATTTAAATGTGCATGTTGTTTCTCAATTCTCAAAAACACTTTGTATAAAAAAAATTATAAATATCACTTATCTACAATAATAAATTATATACAACACTAGGCTTAATCCATTTTTTTTTTATGTTTCGAAAGCACATGCAATATATTGCAGAATTACCCTCACTTTACCCAAATACTAAAATATCCCATTTAAAAACACGTATCAAAATATTTTATGTATTTGCCAAAAATGTTTATAAAATACTCGTCGATCACTTTACGTTGTAATCGCTCAAGCCGCTAAGTTTCACTGCCTCAGGCGTTACTTAAAAAATTTCCCAATGATATGGTTCCGATAATTCTGTAGATAATAAGAACGAAAAGTTAATAATGTTTGAATCTCTTTTGTTTGTTTATTTTGGATGATTGTGGTGGAATTCTATTGATCGAACATAAATAAGTTGTATTCTTTTTATTTAAAGGACGTTTCGATTGATATTGTAACAGTTTCTATCGTGTAGTGGATTCTTTATGGTTAACTGATTAGTTAAATAAGGCAAAGTCCGGCCCAATTAAAGAAAAGGAAAGCATCTTATTTCTTCTACCATAAGTTCTACAAGTTACTGAGCGATAGGCCTAACTCACAAACAAAAATAAACAGTCACGTGTTGAATATTCTCTCGTATCTGCCCCACAAACTCAAAACTGGCTGATTAACACATTCGTCGATCAACAACACTGTAATTGACTCATATCCATTTGTTTTCCCCCAATTGTTACAAAAACTATAAACATCGCGTCAAATCTAGTCACTCAGGAGATTTCTAACCGTCATACGACATCATTATATCAAGCCAAAATTCCTTCAAGCAAACAATGCAAAACATCTAAATTAATTATTAAAAACATAGCCTATAAGCAGGGACGGCGCGATCGGGGGAGCAGCACGTGCATTTGTACAAGGCGGCATGTTCTTGGGAGCAACAAAAATTAATGTTAGAAAATTGGTTCTGGTCACTAGCTGCTCCCTGACCGTGCGAAAAATTCCCTGTCAGTCAGAATCGGTATTCTGCGGTAAAGCATAGAACTAAACACTGCTGCTTTCTATAAATGATTCACGGAATATCCGCTAGGGGCGGGGGTGGTCGGCACAGTAAGTGTTTATACAGTGCGGCAAAACACGTAGCACTGGCCCTTCCCTGGATTGTAAAGTCTCATGAACAATCCTAATACACAAATAAAACAATAATATATTAAAATTACACTTACATAATTAGTAATAAAGTCACTATTTACAATTAACAAAAATTACTATTCACAAATATACATTACAATCACTAAATAAATCATAAACAAAATACAATTAAAATTCTAATTAACAAAACAAAATCTGTATTCGTTAATTACTGCTTCTAAACTGTTTGTGGCTTTCTTTTCGTAGTTCATGGTAGAAATATGGCAAAACCTCTGGTCCTTTAATGTTATTTGCAGTCTTGTCACTAGGTAAGTTCTCGTTAGGTAGGTGGTCGAGGAAATCCACTAGTGGTTTCACCCTTGGTGATACTCTGGAAGTAATTTCAACAGGAACCACAAGCTCTTCAGCAGATTGACTTGCTTCGCGTGAAATCTTAGTTGAAATTTTGGTTTGTTTTGAATTTCGCAACAAGCTTCACGAGGGCTATCTGCGCTAGCTGCCCCTAATTTCTCAGTAATAAACTAGGGGGAAGGCAGCTAGTCATCACCACCAACTGCCAACTCTTTTACCAATGAATAGTGGGATTGACCGTCACATTATGATGCCCTAACCACCAGGACATGTCAGGCCGTCCACTGAAGCTAAGCAATTGGTTGTTCTTCTGCCGATGTGCTTGTAAAGATACTTACAATGGATGGCCTTTGATTTGGATTCTTCGGATTCTGCTATGTTACACTCTAGGTTTGCTGTTTCTTTACTCAATGCATCCACCTTTGTTGTCACTAGAAGACCAACCTCAGGTAGTTTAATTGTTGAATAGTGTACAAGGGGTTTCTTTCTCGGTCATAAGCTGTAAAGCTATTTGAAACTGATGCAATCTCACATCCAGGTCTCTTTATGAAGTCAATTCCCACTAAGAACTCTTCCTCGATGTCAGTTATCCCATACATCATGACATGTATAGAAGTTTCCCATGGCGACAGTGAATTCCAACTTTCTTCTTGTTACGTTCACTTACTATATTTGCATCAATCCATCTTTTATCTTCATCTCTGGAGGTATTTTCCCACCATTCATTACTAGATCAGGTCGAACCAATTGTAACTATAGAACCAGTGTCGACCAACATACTGCAAAGCTTCCCACCAATAAATCCACTGACTCGTGAACTAATTTATTTAAACAATACATTCCTTATTTCTAATGAGACAATTGGACTATCTTCATCCTTAAAATATCTTCTCTTTCGTTTGATGTCAATGATTTATTCATCACAATCTTAGGACGTAATATCATGCCTTCCACACCTGTACAAGTTTCCTTCTCCTGTCGTCCTTCTGAGGCAGTTTCTTGAATTATGTCCTTTTAAGTTTCAGTTGAAAAATCTTCTGTTCTGTGATTTACTTCATCCTAAGTAAAGAGTTCTCTAACTAAAAGCTTTTGTCTAGAGTTCCTGGCAATATCACAATTTAAGTTTCAGTTTAAAAACCTTCTGTCGTTTGATTTACTTTTTCAATCCTGAGATAACAACTGTCTAATTAACGTGTGAGCTCTTCCAGACCTTCGTCAGAGAATTAATGTTTTTGTGTGTGGTCCAAGGCTACGTAATGACGTAAGCCCAAACCACTGGTGGAGAGAGGTTTCTCTTCCTTTTGGAGTAATAACGTCACTGGTGACAATCGGCTTAGCCCTAGTCGATGACATCAGCAATTGCAAATCGAAGACGTAAATGTGAGAAGTATTACAAAAGAACCTTACGAGTGTACAAATTGCTCTGGTGTTTTGAGATTACGTGTTAGGCTTAAAACAAACATTTTCTATCATGTAGTAGAAAAGGAAATTCCGCCACCGGGCAAAACTTCGTGCTTTGATAAAAGAGAATCAACAACCGAAGCAAAGTCTGGAACAAATAGAAAATATCTTAATTTGATGTGGGATTTTAACACCAGCTCATATACAGAAAATTCTTTACATAAATAAATAGGTTGTTTAGGGAATAAAAGATCTAGTTTGTTGCTTTAAGCCTCCGAGCAGTTTCGAAGAAAGCCTTCAGGATGGTTCGTTTCAGAGGTTACGCACGGACTTCTTTAAGTACAAAAAAAAAATTTAAAAAAAGGGCTACAAATATTACTTGAGCACCAGGATTCATTACACAATCATTTCTTTTTATGAGAAGGAAAATACTTCACTCTCTGATTTTGATGACAAGTTGATTCACATGTTGTATATGATCCAAGTAAAGACAAGATGTATGGACCTAATGAACAACACCTCGATTATGGATGACGAGAAGTCTGACTATGAAGTGGAAGCAATCAGTCTACTTCAAGTTTGATAATACCTTGGGTTAAACCACTTGTTCGATGAGATTAAGAAGAGACTTTTCATCTTATAGTTATTGTATGTGATTTAGCTGGAAAAATTGAGGATATTCTAAATGAGCTTTAAGTCACTAGAAAAACCCAGCTTCGCTAATTCATCGAACCAAAAGTTGGTCTTTATTTTCCCTGACGTTCCTCGTGCGATTAAGCTGCTAAGAAATTACTTTTTTTGGGGAATGATTCTATCTTGTGGCATAGTTATATAATGAAACTGATTATTTATATTTAAAAATAGCACCGAAGAGAACTTAAATTACAACACGAAATATCTTGGAAGCTTTTTTGTTGTTGCTAACCACAAAGCTACACAGTGGGCTATCTGTGCTGTGCCCACCACGGGTATCGAAACCCGTTTTTTTTTTTAGCGTTATAAGCCTTCAGACTTTCCGCTGAGCCAATGGTAGGCATCTTGCTGTTATGGGTAGGGACAGAACGGTCACTAATCTCTTCCCTATAGTACGTATGAAAATTGTTTTCGAGCTGGTTGAAAATTCTTAATGTAATGAATACCAGAGGGAAAAATTATAATAAGAAACCTGCCCAAAGTGCATATGGTATTCACCAAGCAATGAAATATTAAATGACGCACATCAAATGGTGGAAAATGTGCATATTGTTGAAAGAAATGCAAGACTTCCTTTTTAGAATGGTATTTTAATATTAGTTAACAATTTGAAAAATATGTTTTAGTATCTGAAAAAAAAGGGGGGTAATACACTGTCATGAACCAAGACTGTGTTGAAAGTACTTTTTTTTTTCCGGAAATTTACGAACCTGGGCAACATCACGACTATTTTCGATGACGAGGAACCCACTTTGAGACTAATAATGGCTGGAGACGGCTTGAATGGGTAATGGAGAAAAACTTTAATATAAGTTTAACATAACAGCAAATGTACAACGTTTCGACAAGGTTTTGTCATCATCAGGTACAAGTAATTTACACTGACACGTTTCCCGAAGTTCCCAAAAACTGTATTTTAAATAAAATTTTTAAAGAATTCTCAAACAAGACTATTAATATAGTCAACCAATCCCGTAAACTGAAAAGTAACTTTGCTTTAGAAACTTGTTGAATAAGGTCAATGCTTGATTAGTTGTTATGGCTCTCAGTTAGAGGGTTGTTTAATTTATTAAATTTGGTCCTTTTAAATGAAAAACAAAATTAATAACTTGTTGTTTAATATTTCAACCATTCAATTTAGACAATTTCAAACTGAGCCTGATATGCTTCCTATGGTACCTTTCCATCACAGTCCATCTGTTTGTTGTATTAGCTCGTTAAATTCTATGAATTGATCAGGTAATGCTATGGTTCTGGTAGTCCAAAGGTCTTTTAATCATAGGTAGCATAGCAGTAGTAATAACAGATAGACTTTCTGTGTTCATGTTTAAAAGTGTTTGATGATGGAATTCATAGATGGATGAAGAGGTGGCTGGTTTAATCCTTGTATTTGAATATTTACTTTCTAGATGTTTTGTTCTGTAACTGTTCTATTCTACATCGATGATTTTATAATATTTCTACACTCCATAGACATATTTTCTGTTGCCCTTTCTTACTCTGTTGATGACTTTTGCACTTGTACATCTCCGATAATTTTGGATCTTGTCTTCAATTCACTCTTAATTGTTCTTTCTTATTATACCTCTCTTGTGCCCCTTTTATCTTCTTCATATTCTCTAACTTTCTTCCAGATTTGTTTCTTTCTTAATGTTGTATTTGTGATTAAAGATGGAGACAAGTATTTTAGCAAGGTAATGTTCTAATGATGTTATGTTTCAATTCTGTACTAAATAGCTCAAATGTAGCAGTAGAAATAGAAGCTGAAGCTCTATATCTTTAATATTAATACTCTATAAACAAGTTTCTTCGAGCCTCACTTCTGAAGCAAATCTATTGCAAAATACGTTTTCTTATGCAAGATTGATGATAAATAAAAACAAATTAAAATAATTTGATAATGTGTAATATATATATATATATTTCTCATACAGAAATCATGTTGGATGTTAATTAAATTAACTGAAATGAATGTTCCATGCACCAAATAATCAACCAAATCTGAAACTGCCTCTAACAGACTTTTAAAGAAGATTCACACCAAGTAAAGCCTAAGAATTCTTGAGGATAATGATTGTTTTTCTTAAGTTGGCTTTATATGAACATTATTTCAACAGTGTGGGATCATTAAAGTCTACAGACAGAATTCTACTCATTAAAAATGGTTTTCTTTCCATTAACTCTTTACCACTTAAGGCCCCATAATCCTGTTTAAGGTAACAACATCTTTACTTTTTTTTCACTTATTTTACATGCTTTAAAAAAAGAGTTTAAGCTGAAGATATACACGTTTTAAAACAGAACTGTTTATTGATTCAGTCTACTTTTCTCTGCACATTTTCTACATTCTTTACAAAGAAGACATATCCAACATATCTACACCCATCGGCTACAGTAACATAAACTGTCTGGATATTCATGGCTTTCATCATCAGGTGTTTTAAAATTTATGAACCAAAATCTACGTATTTCAAACCAAATGAATCTTGTGTAAATAAATTTCAAGTTGAAAAATTGCAGAAAGACTAACGTAGAATAAATTTACATATCCTACTCCCATTCTCTTTACTGCTGCTTCTCCAGCAGCTTCAATTTCAAACTCTCTGGCATTTCAGGTGGAGGTGGGCGAGGAAGTCGGAGCCAAACCTTGACACCGTCATAAATAAACCACTGAAGGGCCGTCAGAGTACCAATCATGATAATACGGGGGAGTAATCCCTTCCAGAGGCCTGTGAACATAAATAATATAATAGCACCATATAATGATAATGTCAATTCGATAAATGCATTATTCAGACTCAATAACTTGAAACAAATTTTTAAGCCTAATATATAGTATTTTCATACACACCATTAAACATTTTACACAAAAAAAACTTCCTAAAATAAACTAAATCTACTGAAAGACAGACTTCCTAATGATAAAATAAATGCAGTAACTGCAAAAAATTTAATCCCGTAGGTCAGTATTCAATACCAGCAAAATAAGTCTCACATTAGAAGTAAATAGAACATTTAGTGTATATATATATATATATATATATATATATATATATATACACACACACACACACACACACACACACAC
>NW_013666332.1:38962-48880 GCF_000517525.1 Limulus polyphemus | reverse complement strand
AAAGTGGAATTTTTAAAAAGATATACTGAGCACATGTTCAGCAAACCACTAGGTAAAAAACAACTTATGTTTGAAATTAATAAAAATATGAAACTGACCAATAATGACCTCAGCTAACCACTTCAAACTATCCAGTCCACAGTATCAGTCTTATGATTTATGTCCACAACTTAGAAGTTAGTTGGTATGTTCCCTGAGTAAATCTGTGGCTACCAATATAACAGGAGAGAGATCCTACTGGTTGCCATGAATAACTGAGGAAAATGCTTAGAGCTAATGTAACACGTTTTGACTCACCATCCCTTGCACTGAACACTTCTAACAACTTTTACTGGGGCAGATCACCACAAGAACTCTTGTCAGGATGACAGAGTTCAATAAAAAGTTGCAGAAATAACAGGGGAGGTTTAAGGAACGTGTATTTAATCAAAATCATCTGATGTAACTTGAAGCACCCTATCATGCCAGCTATTACATTATTGTACATAAAACTCTTCTAGGTTTATAGTAGAATCATTATTATTATAGAAATTTACAACACACACAGATATTACACCGACTTCATTGCACACATGTCACTGAGATACTAGAATAAGTTTATATATATATATATGACCGTGGTTGTCTAGTGTAAAATACCTCTCTCAATAAGACATATTGTTCACATTCACATGTACTTTACACTGCACATACCTACATTAAATATATTATAATTGAAACATATGATACCCATTTTCTGAATTAGAAAGTACAAGATAGCAACATCAAATATCCAATAAAATTTTTGTATTAACTTTTGTTAGGAAAAAAAAATCATAAATCCAAAACTGTTGTGAATCTTCATGAGTTGAGTTGAAAGTCACACACACAAAAAAATTGTATTTCCAATAAAACAAACCTTTCATTCCAAGTTGTTTTGCAGCTTGAACAGCAGTGCTACCAGTGTCTTGGTTCAGCTTAGATACAATAGTGTCAGCTGGGTGGGAAACCACAGCACAGAAAATACCAGCTGCAAAGAAGGAAAAAAAGTAAACTTTAATACTATCCCTACTACAATCATTTTAAAACAGGAAAATCAATTTAGAATGCTCAAAACACCTGTACCAAAAACCAACATATTTAAAAATTAGGGGACCTTAATCTTGCATTATGTGGAATTTACTATTCAGTATATTCTAGCATTTTTTATATACTGTAAACAATCATATACACATTAAAAAAAATGTGGAAAATATTAAACACACTGATTCACTGGATTTTCTCTCTTTAATAAAAGTATCTCCTTTTAACTCTATTGCCACGAGCATCCTTTCCTGTGCAGGTCACAAAGTTTTAGTGTCTTACATTCAACATTTTATTAAACTACTTTTTTGTTTATGTTATACCAATTAGTATAGCATAAAATCTCAGCTAATAACCCATATTTTAATGGAATATAAGTTAAGTTCTTAATTCTATTAGGAAATATTTTAAAAAACTCAGAATTTCCCCCAGTGTGACACATGTGACATTTTCTCTAGGTATCTTCTCCTCTTTATTTTATCCACCACCCCTTCAAAATGTAATAAATTGAATGTAAATTTCTCACTATAAAATCCTTATTGCTCAGATAAACCATAATTTTTTATAGCTTTCTATTTTTTGGTTACAGAGCTATCAAATAGAAAATCAGACCCATCTTGCTACACCCACCTGTCACATCCTGTCTTTCAGGATTTGAAAATTGTTCTCTCTTACATTTAATTCTATATATTATCTATAACCAATACAAGGCCAAGGTTTTCATCTACCAAATGATCTATTACATTACATTGTGTTCTAAATAGAGAGTTGTCAATTTCTCTGTTAGTACAAGCTTCATTCCCACAGGAAAGATAATGACTAGCATGGATGAATTTGTAATGGCTCTTGTAGCATAGTTAGAATGTCAGAAAAATTGTGAGAGTTCGGAGAAATTTTCTACTTTGTACATGTTATTATTCTGTGTTCTTTGGTGCATTATTTAATTAAATAAAAATCATTTAGTGCATTACTACCATTAGTATAAAAAAAAGTAGAATTAAGTATCATTAACAGTTGACAACAGAAAAAAAAAATACTTGGGTAAGTACTTTATTTCTTGTTTATTCTTTATTTATTATTATAAAAGTAACTAAAATGTAAAATAAATAATTTAATAGTGTTTCACGAGGCACAAATGTGAGCAGCTCATGGGTAACAATTCAATAGCGTAACGTGACCTCCACGTTCCCCAAGTGATTGACATCTTATAATGGAGTGAATGGGAAATAAAACAATAAAACTTACTTATAAACGAATGTATACTGTTAAGAGTTTAAACCTATTTAGCATAAATGAATGTAGTTTCATGTTAGACTTTGAAGTCATTCTAGAAAGAAAAAAGGGTAATTTAGATTTATTTCAATTTTCTTTTGGTGATTACGAGGTCAGTCAAATTGACCAACTCGGTATGGAGTTAGGGTAGAGAAAATAATAGAATAAACATGTTTTCCTTAATAATTAAGTGATGCATTATTAGTAATACAATTAGAATAATAATAATACAATTAGGATAATAATCTCAAATATAACCAATTATAAGGACTGCGTAATACGAGACACCCATCAATCTGTTCAGCATGGTAAATTTTAAAAACTCAAAATAAAAAGGAGAAAGAAAAAAATGCTACATTTAATATCACTCCAAAAATTGTCACATATTCAAAGTAGGTTTTTATTATTACTCAGCAACCTAATTTTTTTATATTATTCACAATGCTCCTTCACACCTGCTTGATGGTATTTTTCTACATATCACATAATATCAATTATTGAACAATATTTTAACTGCACTTTCCAAGTTCTTGTAATATAAACACACAAATTAAAAACAGGACATCAATAATACGTACATTTTTGAACAATGGCAAGACACGATGAATGTTTTACAAGAGAAATGTGCAAATCTTGAGAAAACGTTAATAAGTTTCATTCTACCTGACACCTAAAAGATTTCATAAAGCATGAACTGCAAAAATTTCTAAATAATCATGAGTTTTTAAGTGTTATTCTCCCATTTCTTTTTTTTTTTGTACTTAACAGATATTTAACTCAGACATGATGGAGCCACAGAACTGTATAATGGTAAACACAGCAAGTCTTCAGAAATTTATACAGGCAAGTACGAAAACAATCAGATACTACACAGCTATAATGATCATTTGCTTTCAAATAATGCATTAAAAAAGTATGTAAACACATTGTAATAGTGGGTACGTAAAAGTCTGTACTTGTCTCATCAGTTAACAGATAAACATTTTTGATTAAAGTGTAATTACTTTACAGTCCACTGTACTTAAATCATTTATTTACATATATCACTTAAAAGGTTAGTATGTGTGGCTCTTATTGTTCTTGACATACTTAGTAGATATTTCTGCTTGAAATAATTACTGTACAAGTAGATGTTATATGTGAAAATTTTAAACACACAATACAATTTTGTACATACCTGAAAAATAGTAGTTCACTGCTAATTGTTCATTTATTACTTTTTCATTTAAAAATAATAATTTAGTTTTAAAATTCATGTATAGTAACTGTTAACATTTTCATACAAGGCACGTGTTTAGTTTTTATTCGACTGATAATTGACTAGCGATTAGGTTCTCCTCCTCAACAAAACGTTTTTCCACCCTTGCCGGAATGATCAACTTTTGATTCGTTGTTTCTTTACTCAAGCCGCTTCAGATGAAATACTCACCAATGTAACCAGCTGCAAATGTAACTATCAACTGTTCTGGCTTCGAACATGCATCTCTTGGTTTGGGAACAACGTATTTGTATAAGACTTCCACGGTTCGCTCAAAGCAAGCAAACTTCATCATTGTATACGGAATCTGTCTCATCCAGAGAGGAGAAATTCCTTTGTAGAACCTATTAAAAAAAACAATTACCATGAAATGATAAACCATGAATAATGAAAAGACTTGAGTACAAAATAAAGCTTCATTTCAGTACCTTAAAAAGAGATAAAAGTTTCTAATATCCAAGGTACATTGAGACTTTCTTCAACATACCTACATTAATACAAACAGATTTTCAACAAAATAGATAATTAAGCTAACATTTTTGGTTTTCTATACTGTTTAGATTATAATACCACATGTACATACCAAGCTAAACAAAATAAGTGTTCCATCACTATGAATCTACCCCTGATCAGTTACTACAAATTATACCAAATAACATTTACAAAATTGTTACTTCCCAATAAGTATTTATCAACTTTCCAGTCACACTGCAAACAAAACTATCTATTAAAGAGCTTCAATGTGAATTATGTAAAATATAAGAAATTTTTACACAAATAGTGAAATAGTAAATTATAGGGAAACATCATTTTCAACCTAATACAGCAAACATTATAGGAAAGAACTGATGGCACTTTATAAATCAATTACAATAACAGACAAGTGCTCAGCTCAGTATCAAAAACATATCTAGTATAATATAATCCCTCATGAACTATAATAATAAAACTAGCATTTTATGAATGAACAAAATACTTCTAGTTAACCCAATGGCCCCTTCTGTATGTCACTGGACATGCTTTCTGCTTTCAAAGATTTTCTTTGAAATGACCAGTTACAACACAAAATAGTTATTGTTTAATTAGCTATCACTCTGAAACGTTTATAATAGTCATTATGTAGTTTAAATAAACACTCAAAATTTCATTTTTTTTAGATTGAAGTATAGCTTAGTTACTGAGCATGATTGCTTTACAAACCTTAAGACTTAACAAAAAATTTAATATTTTGCAAATGAAAGTATTGTAATGTTTACTGATAATCTACCAAATTTTGTTAGCACATGCTTATTAATATAAAAATTATAGCATGAAAACTATAACAAGCACAAAATGATTACGACTTTGGTCCCAGGGACCGAGCCCAAGCTGAGTTAACTGGCTTGCAATGGCCACTCACTCATGAAAAACTACAAAAATTTAATAAATGAAGCAATATTTGTTGATATTTGTATCTTGCAGGTATCCCAACTATCATTGTGCATTACTTACTGCTGAAATTTACATTAGGTGTAGTTATTAACAGACATAAAAATTAATGACATACTATTAACTCCGAGCAATTTCATAGAATTTTCATTTAAACTGTGAAAAATACTATCAATACATGTATATAGATTCAATTGCTTTGCTTTACATGTCAAATTATTTTATATATCTAATCCTCTTTCGTGTATAAATGAAGATGAATTATTTCTGCATCTCTTAATTTTGGTTTCAAAGCTACTGAAGCATTAAAAAAGTAAGTAAATTGTTATCCTGTCTGTCACAGAATTTGTTAAACTATTTCATGTTTGAAAACTTCCAAACAATTATCTATAAACCAGAATACACATTTCTTACCCCCACAGTCCTTCTTCTCTGTAAATTTGGGGAGCTGCCTTGCGCAGCACTGGTGGAGAACTGGGCTGAGTTTGAATACGAACTTTCACTGCTTCCATGGGACAAAGGAAAATGTCAGCAAAGAATTCAGCAGAAGCACTGGCAGCCAGGTATAGTGATGTCCTCCAAGTGTAACTAAGTTCCTAAACAAAACACAATCTACAGTTGGTATGGTATACAAACAATATGGTAATTAACAGAGAAGGATTAGGTTGAATTGGCATGTCATGACTATTTGGTTACATTCAAAATTTAATTAAACAGCATTATTATCCATGGATGTCAATAAACTTAGCATGAAAAATTAATTTATAATTTAATTTTTTACATTATCCAAGTTTTAACTTCTTAAGTTTAAAATAAATATTTTAAACCTAAAAAAAATCTGTCTTCATTTTCATGTTGTGCATCTGAGCCTCAATTTCTCCACATCAGAATTTACTAATGTATAAAAAAAGCTGCTACAATTTCCAACTAATCATAATACAAATTATTCATAATTACAAGAAGAATGTCAAATTTGAACCTCCTACCTTCTTGGTTTAATGTTGAAAATGCTTTGAAGGTGAAATAATTCTGCAATAATTCCTGTGCAATATAAACATTAATCACTGTCTAAATTGTGTCTTTGCAATTGAAAGTCTGCTTACTGATTTTTTATATCACTATACTAACATCTTTGAAAATTATGTCAATTTGGAGTTCCTTTACAGCATTTCTCTACTTAACAAAACCTCAAATGCTTAAAAAGTATTTTCTTTGTCTTTCAAAATTTGTAGTGCATACTGCAAGGATTTACACATTTTGATAAAAAGGTTAGAAAAAAATTACCTCTACACTCCAGATAATTATAAAAGAACTTTTTATTTTAACCAACATTTCACCTTTGTGGCTTCTTTGGGGTATGCTGTATGTACTAACCCTGAAGAAGCTGCAAAAGCAAAATGTTGGTTAGAATAAAAGGTCTTTTATAATTATCTGGAGTGTAAATGTCTTCTTTTTCTAACTTTTTTTTTTTATCACAATCTTTTCTTTGTGATGCTTAACAGAGTTGACCAATCAAATAATGTAAGATGACTGGTCAAATAACATAAAACCCATTAAAATACTTCATTGATCCACTTATGAGCTAATACTTTTTCATTATTAAATTTACACCCCAAGGTCCCCCCCCCCCATTTATAGGCAAGATTGGAAATTACACTCCTACTGATGAACTTCAAAATGATCAAATGTTCAACCTAAGCTACAAAAAGCTAATTATTTTGTAATAGCCCAATATTTCTTACCTTTTTACATATTTCATAAATATTACATATATATATTAATATAATGCAAGAGTTTAAGAGTCCCTGCTCTTTATCCACTGAAATCTTTATAAGTGAGTGATGTTATACTATACCATATTACAGTATCCTGAAATTGTATGAAGCCAACAACCGATTTTTTTTTTACTTACAATATAACTTCTTCATAATTTCATATTATTAAAAATACATTCTGTCTAATGACTGGTAATACATTTTATTTATGACACACAATCAATATGGTGGTGTTGTATATGCAGCATTGAGTTTTTTGTTGTTGTTGAAAGACTAAAGATGAATTCTAGACTGGTTCTTTTTTTACTTACATGTAAATTACATTATTTACATTAAATTAAGTAACATTATGATAAAAAATATATAAGAAATGAAATATATGACAGTATTTGACCCTTCAAATGCCAAATCCTGTTAAATTATATAAAAAAATTTTGTACATATGAATGAGCACAACTTTAATTTTTATTAATGACAAAATTCACTTAGAATTGATAGATATCAGGTTGTTTTTTTTTTGGGCACCATTGTGACCTGGTGCTCAGATTGTGTCAAGCTCAAATATTCTAATGGAGCAGTTTAAATGTTGTGTGATAAAACTTCTTTTTCTCTCTCTTCAGAGTAACACCTAAATGGCCCTAAAATAGTTTCTAAAAATAACTTTTTTACAGGTTATTAAACAAGATTTTATCAATACATAAGACTACACTTACCTCAAAACTATAAATGAAATATTATAGTCCAGGTTTCATTAAAAAAGTATGTTAGTTTTTTTAGGATAATTTCTGTGGTTTTTTAAATTATCAAACAATTTCTAAAACAACATTAAATCATTTGACAGTTACACAAGGCAATAAAAGTCAATCTAAAATGTCATAAAAGATTTTTGCATTTCCATTAAATTATACTGAACCACTTACCTCACCCAGAATACCACTGTAAAAGTATTTGAATACTTCATAGAATCCAAACTTTCCCAGACCTTGCATGGAGTAACCAATGGCAGTTGGAGCCCAACCTTTACCAAATCCTTTAAAGCCATCTTCTTTGAAAGTAACACTAAACCCATTAATAATATTTTTATACTTTGCTGGATTTGTCTAAAATAACAATAGAAAAAAAAAAGTTTAAGATACATGGCTTGTTTCATCCTGTAGTATATAATAAAGAAATGCATCAATTTATTACAAAAGTTGTGATAAGTTTTTAAAACAAAAATACAACATATATCCAAAGATGAAAAAAAGAAGTCTGAAACATTTTAGTCTAATGTGAAACACCAAAAGTTATAAAGCAAGCTAGTGAGGTCAAGTGTCAAATTTTGAGGATGAGCCTTTGAGATTTTTAAAACAGTGAACACTATACAATAACTACAAGTCTGAGTATGCATTCTTTAGTTTAACAATCAGGTTTATTTCTAATTACTGTTGATCTTCAAAAGGTGCAACAAGTAACAACTCGTGATAAATCAAAGTTGTGATTCTATTGATTGCAAACTGTGTAGGAATGAAGGCTGAACTAATCAGATGTGACCAAATGAAAGACCATCTGCTTTACAGCTCACCCACAAATATGCGTACCAACACAATAGTACTCACTTCATTTATAATTGTGTGACTGAGGTCTCTGCATACACAAGTCAATTTGTAATATATATTATGTACAAAGACCTAACTCTCAGCTCAAAACATTAATGTGTTTGATATCTGTGATTACTCTAGTCAATAACAGCATTAGAACACTAAAAATACTGCAATTTTTTTTTATATATTATATATGTCTTCACATGCATGAGCCAAAATTTCCATTTCTGAATGCGCCTGTATGACACAATTTGTAGAAACTAAGAAATGCGAACATGAAAAATTAGGTTATCGAGAGCCACGTATACCGATAACATGGACCACGGAAAATAAGCTCTCCCCTATTCCTATAATTTACAATGTGCCTATTACTTTTATGTTTATCAAATATTTAGGCCTAAATATTTCCAAAAAGACCATAATGCTTACTGCACCAAAACATGTGCTTTTAGTTACATTTTCTAATTACTTCTAAAACTTGTTTTTTTACATGAGCTAAAGCACTAAGTGTAGTCACATCAACAAATAACAGACCTATTGTGTAAACTTCAAATATATATTCTAAGCCCAGGAAATTTCACAAAGGATTATCTTGGATTACAATATTTTTTACCAAAACACGGATAATTAAATTTCACTTCAATGTTATTGATACTGAATTTATGAATTATTCAACCAATTTTTATGTTCTCCGGTTGAAAACATATTCTAAGAACTTGTGAATAAAAGCAAAGAATATGTAATAAATATGTCAAACACACTATATCTTCCATATAAAAGAAAGCAAGGTGACAGTCAGACTTCCAAAATAGAGAGAAACATCACCTGTATCCTACATTTCACCAGGTCGAGGGGAACAACAGCAGTGTGAGTGATTCCACAGCTTAGAATACCACCAAAACCACACAACATGTAAAATTTCATAGACCCATACTCACAGGAATCTGAAAGAAAGAGTTGATTGCATACTGAAACATTACTTCTAAAACTCGTTTTTTACCCGAGCACCAAATGCAGTCAAATCACCAAATAACAGATTTATTTTGTAAACTTTGTATATACTTATCAAACACAAATTTTATACAGAAATTGTTTTAGTTTTTATTAAAAGAACATTGTATGTAAAATACAAAGTGGATTCACAAGTTGACTTTAACATTCCCAGGTATATTGACCTTTCAGCCATGTCTGGCTAACAATACAGAAGTTACAATGGCACGGTGCACGTGCCCTCATGTTACTGTATCCAATAATATAAAACTGACCTTTAGTCTTGAAAAAGTGACCTTCTACAGTCACATTTCAATTATTATACATTATATATGTATACAGATTATTGCTAATTAGAAATAAATTCGATGACGAGGAACCCACTTTGAGACTAATAATGGCTGGAGACGGCTTAAATGGGTAATGAAGAAAAACTTTAATATAAGCTTAACATGACAGCAAATGTACAACGTTTCGACAAGGTTTTGTCACCTGATGATGTACTTTACATTTTTTTTTTGTTAAACTGTAACCTCGTACTAGTGGAACA
>NW_013666332.1:31102-38763 GCF_000517525.1 Limulus polyphemus | reverse complement strand
TGTTCCACTAGTACGAGGTTACAGTTTAACAAAAAAAAAATGTAAAGTACATCATCAGGTGACAAAACCTTGTCGAAACGTTGTACATTTGCTGTCATGTTAAGCTTATATTAAAGTTTTTCTTCATTACCCATTTAAGCCGTCTCCAGCCATAATTAGAAATAAGTTCTTAAACTTATTTTTCTTAAAACGTAGAACAGAATATAAAGAAGTAAAGCAAACAATTATCTTTTCTAGTTACAACCTTTGTACTCGGTTGCTGCTTGACATAGGTTGCTAAGCCTTTAAAAATTTGCACGTGGAGGATATGAATCAATATAATTTTTTTTAGGTTTTATATATATACAGATGAGTAACCAAAAAATCATAAATTACTATATCAATATCATAGAATTCCACTATAATTTATCAAGCTTAGTAACTAAGCTATACTTCAGTCTAAAAAAATATGAAATTTTGAGCAGACTAAAGAAATCTTGGTTCGAAAGAGAGAAATGGTATCCAAGCATGTTAAAACGGCTGAGAAAGCCAATAGGGATAATTCTGAGCTTTTGATTGGTTATTCATGTCATATATAGAAGTAAGTGTGTATATAAGGGAGTGTTTCAAAAATGGAAAGAGGTGGGCAGGGTGCCATTTTGTTTGATTTATTATATAAGCAATATCTTGGCAAACTTAAAAGATAAAAGGCTCTTATTTTATATTCTAGCTTATCAATATTGGTAATTTCAGTTCCCAATTTGTAAAAAACTATCGACTTAGTATTTTGACATCACAAACATCTAATATGAACCAGTGCTGCAACCAACATACCACGTGACACACAAAAATCAATGTTTAACTGTGTTTAATATTTACTTTTCAATTAAAAAATTGATTAGGATATAATACTAAAACTTGAATTATATTCTACAGTTTGATACCAAACTTATTGACATAAATTCATGAAATAGTGGGTGAATAAAATATTGAATCCAAGTCAATAAACACGACGACATGGTCTTTCACCCGTGACCCATCTGGAAAGGGTTAAACAAAACTAGGGCAAGATAAGCCACCAAAATTGTAATTTAAATCAAGAAAGTTGCTTTAGCTTAAAAATGACTATCAGACATAATAAGCTCTAAATATTTCTCCAATTCTTGCAAATAAAATTCACACTAGATTTTAACCTCAGTAGAAAACACTAATTAGTTGCCCATCCTTTCAAAGTTTAAACTGCCATTAATTCTATTAGTACAGTTTCTAACTTGTCTTCACTGCTCCAAACCAAAATGTTGTTTTATTACTTTTTGTCACTTGCAAGTTATTTAAGAAATAAAAACATAAGCTAAATTTACATTAACTCATCATAGTAGACAATTAAACCATGTAAACAGTTTTGTAAGTTTTTTGAATTACAAGATAATATATATACATATATTCACTGAAAGATGTTATTAGACTGTTAAAATCTTTCCCTACTTATCAAAAACAAGTTACTATTGTGTAAAAGTTACTTTCAACTTCTATAAAATCTTTATATTTTTTTTACACACTAAAATATTTTAGTTCCAAGTTCACATATCCTGGTCATCGAGAGTTACTGTGTGAATAACAAATACGAACATGATAACTGTTTACTTTTGATCAATACATTACAATTTACCAGTTAGCTACATTTTATTTGAAGTCAGATGTCTGTTAGTTCACTCAGTGACGATAAGGTATTTGATGATGAGCTTATGGCTCTTTTGAATCAATAAGCAGCATAGATTGTAAGCAGAATGCATATTATATTCATATGCCAAATACAGATCTTCATCAGTTTTCTCAGGTAAATAATGTACCTTAGATGCAATACAGTAAGAATCTTTGATAAAATTTTAAAAAGTGTTCCATTTTTAAAATATCAATCTTATGTAGGGTTCTGTAAGACACAAAAGTTAAAACTTACAAAAACTAAGTCCAAAAATCTACTTCATGTTACATAATGGGATATAGTGGAGCAAGATAAATTATTACAAGAATTTGAAATTATAGTTTATGAAATAAAGAATTTTGAACCAGAACCCTGGTTTGTGAAATTTAACTTAGAACAAAAGACCACTGCAGGAATATATAAATTAAAGTGTGTAGTTGTATAAACAAGACATATGACATTTGAAAACCTGAAAAAAGCTCTTGGCTTTAGTCCAAGAAAAAGTCTATAATTAGGTCACATGGTGAAGAAAGTTGGAGCTAGAAGCATTGTGAGCAAGCAAAGGACCTCTGTATCTATATTAATTATTTCTGGAAAAAAAAAAAAAACCAGTTACAGAAAGTATTTACTTATTAACAAATCTAATAATGTTCATTCATCCATATAGTGATAGGAGAAGGTATTTATGTTACAGTTTCATTACTGTGATTTGTATGGCACAACATAATGTAGAGAAATACAAACAAGTAAAACTACAAACACTGTACACATTAACAAACATATTATATTGAGATTATATTAATTTTACCATTCTGAGCACTCCAAACAAATTAATCCACTTCACACATCTTGTTGTTAAGCAACCACTCTTTTCAATTCACTGGTGTCTTGTTCTATGTAACATAAAGCAATTAAATTTTCCTTAGTGCTAACACTATCTTTTTTTTTTCTGCTATTTAGACCTTTGATTTTTCTATGATATTTTTATTTTCTTAAAAAGCATTCTTTAGTTCAGCCATCTCTTCTTTAAATTCATCATCGTATAAATTCCTGCTTTTGATTTTGCTATGCTTTAGTCTGAAGGCAGTAAGACAAGAAATAATTCAAAATTACGAAAAGTCGGACAATTTCCAGTTAAGACAGCTATTTCTCCAATACCAGTGATTAATCTGTGGAATGCATTGCCATCTAGAGTGATAGAGGTTACAATTTTACAGAAGCTTACGAATAATTATGAGTATTTGTGGGAGGAATCAGGTCTGGATTTAGTAATTAGTTTTCTGTCTGTCGAAGGAAACTGGGAGGGATCAAAATATCACATTCTTCCATTCCCAAGGAATTTCATCTTTTTAGTTGGCTTTTCCGACTGGGAATGCACGATCCATCCGTATTCCTTTAGTTATGACCAATGAAAGTGAACATATTGCATGGATTAATTAAAAAAACAATTCAAAGGAAATGTAATCTTTCTGATAGCTTTTCCTTGAATGAATGTAATTTAATTTCATCATTTCTATCCTTGTTTAGTGTCCCGTAATTTAAGATATCTTAGTGATCCTTTTCCTCCAATATAGTTCTGTGAGTGAATACAGATACTATTAAGTTCTTAAAGATTAACCTCTACATAAATCTTTTATGCTTTAGCTGTCTGTATGAAAACAACACAGCATTGGATTGAACACAGCATGTCGCTTTGTTTTATTAACTCCTTAAACATGAGATAAATGCTGCCAGAGTATGGAAAATCCCAGTTTACCCATCAGGCAGTGGGAGCATCTAATACATTTATGTCTCTGGCTAAAAACTAATCCAAACAATGTTGTTATCCCAAAATTAAGAAAACTAAAATTTCATAAGGTATAGTGATAATTATTAGGAAATCACAAAAACAATTCTGTCAGAACTCTAAAAAAATTATATTGTTTAAAGATTTATTAGTCTCAAACCTCTTATACTACTTAAGTGGTTCTATCCTGGCATGCACTGACTGCTTAAACATACAAATCAAATCCACTATCTCATTAGGAGGTAGGTACAAGTGTGTAGTAAGAGAAACAAAAGCAAATAACATGTCCCCATACAGCTATCTCAGTAAGAAGTCCATCCACAAAATAAAAATGCCTGGTCTATTAAAGAATGATGATCAATATGTATTTTTCTTGTGCAAAAGTTTTGAAATCATTTTATCAAGCTTGTTGAAGACAAATCAGTCTTATAATTTACTATTACTCAGAAATTTTCTAAGTTTTATAAGTCAAGTGCAAGAAGATCATAGTTCATCAATATTCAAATTTTTGGACTGCTGGATATTTAGTATTTGAAAGATCATTCCCAGCTGCCAGATATCTAGCAACTTAGCACTAGTATTACCCTAAGTTACTAGATGGATTTTTGACTATTATAAATATTACTATTGTAAGAGAAACACTACATGGGTCTTTGCAGTTTTTGAGGTACAACAAATTTAACCCAATGTTTCTCAATTTTTAGCCGCAGCACAGTGGCTCATAGAATGGCTCCGAGTTTTGTTTTGTTTTTCTCAAGTACAAACTTTTAACTCATAGCTTCATCATTTCTTGACCAATTTGAGATCTAATTACAGTTTTGGATTGATGCATTTGATCATGCCCAAGGTCTCATACATTAATTTACTCTAATCATACCTAAAAGAATTTTAATTTGAGAGTAGACTGGTAAAGATCCTTATGAATAATCAAATAAAATCAGGTATATTCAAGCCTAAAGCTTGGTACTGCTGGCACACAAAAATATAACTAATAAAAAGGGAAAAAAGGTCTCATAGATTAATTTACTCTAATCCTGCCTAAAAGAATTTCAAGTGCCATGGAAAGTGGGGATTCCCTTTTGTTTTTGATGACAACCTGAATTTTTCTTATCTCTAGGGATCAGGATAGGATCTATTCACCATGCTGCTGCTTTCTTTTTATAATTACGTATTTTTTTCACAAGCTACCTAAAGGTAACTTACAGATCATGGGTTGAAAGCTACTGCTCTAAATACATTTGCAGCACTAATTTGCCTTGCTTCCTCTAACTGACCAAATGGGAAAAGATAAGTTAGTTTTAATATGCAGTAAATGGGATTATCCAGGTTTATTCTTTTTTCTTGCTTTGCTGTTGAAGAAATGAAATTTAAAATTTTAGTATGTAGAGTACAAAATATTTACAGGTTTAAATAAAACATGTTGATTACAAGTTGTGACTGGTATATTAGCAGTCCTACAGAAAAAGACTTAAATCAACAAAATGATTGTGCTTCTATTTCTAAGTTCTATATCACATTCATTATCACCATCAGTATCACAATATCACTGTTAGTGTTAATAACAGTTATCAGGAAAGTGAGTTAACAATTAAGAAATAATACTCAAATTCACATAAAGAACAAGGATATAGTCTATCGGCCACCTAAATAACAAATAAGAGTACTCAGTAAAGTTTTCTCACTTCAGTAGTACATGATAACACTATAGTACTTAGTACTAATAGTTCGTATTGCATTGGCTCAGTACTCACCACTAGCCTCGATTTTAGCAGGTACCTTTGCTTCACATCGGGCTTGGAATGGACTTGAGAAAGGGCTGTTTTTAGCCGCTTCAACAAGTGATTTAAACATTGCTGTTTTAGTTCCTGTTGAAAGAAATGGTATGTTAGTAAAATAAGCTCGAGTTATAGAAACTTGTATGGTATTGACGAAATATAAAAAGAATAAACTCAACGCTTACGTTCCCGTGACCTCCAAGATGGCGAGAGGGTAACCGGAGAGAAATACCACGTGATTAATGACGTAACAAATATGTCTTAAATCTATACAAAAAAGTTTTATTAATAAAATTTATTAACAATTGTTTACCAACACTATTATTTCAAGATTTTTTTCAAGTTAGATCTGACGTCAAAGTATAATTTATTTCAAGATCGAGAGTTTTAATCTGACGATATATATATATATATATATATCATATATAGAGCAAGTTATGAGAAGTAAAATATTATCGTTCCAATATTTTTTGTCATCAGGCATGATGACAAAACCTTGTCGAAACGGTGTACATTTGCTGTTATGTTAAACTTATATTAAAGTTTTTCTTCATTACCCATTCAAGTCGTCTCCAACCATTATTAGTCTCAAAGTGGGTTCTTCGTCATCGAATTTGAATACAAAATGTTGCTTAAGCGAATCTTTTATAAAACGATGAACTAAATCACTTGGTATATATATATATATAATAAATAAATTATAAGAAAATTAAATATACGAAAAACTGAAAAAATCTGTATCATCATTGTAAGTTACTTTAACAGTTAATATCAGCATTATTTTCTTCGTATAGCCAGCCTTTTGAATATCAGTGAGCGCAGTAGCCATACCTATGTAGGGATGGGTCCGGTTAAAAATGGCGACCTGTACATTGCATGTGGTACCACGTACGGCAGGATGTCGCCAAAACTCAGCCAAAGTGATAGAGACGAAAAGCCCTTCACTATTCAAGTACAAAACTGCTTCTATAGTTCGATTAACCTTCCTTGACGTCCAGAAAACGGACTGTAAAAACAACGATTTTCTTCTTCTCCATCAGCTGTAACTTGTAAACCACAGTGTGCCTACGACCAGCCTGCACATCAAACACTTCTTTATTCCCTAGGATGTGCCTTTTCATACCTATAGCAGCAAGTGATCCACTATAGGTTATTTACAGCTCAAAGTACTAATCACGGTCTCTGATCAGTAAACCATTATGTGTTTTGTATGGAAGTTAGATACTCTACGGTGTGTTCCTTAATACGCCGCACATTATCCTGGTCATGACTTATCTTGCTTCAAGAAGTAACGTCTATAGATTATATTATGGTTCCCTATAGAACATAAATGAATAAGTTGGTGAAATGATGCCTTCCACTTAGAAGTTACAGCCCACTGAAATCCAAGACTTAGTTCGACTCGTAAAAAGTACAGAAGCTAGTAACAAACATTTTTATTCTAAAATTATTGAGATATAGGGATGGAAAAAAGTCAGGAATGAGCAATGAAGATTTTCCTCCCATCCTAAATGCTCTATAGTTTCTGAACTTTTCCGTTCCTACATCCCAACAATATTAAAATAAAAGTTTTTCTTACTAGTATATATACAAATTTTACCAAATATTTATTCCGGCAGGATGTCTACTGTTTATACCATTTGTATATGATATGAAAAGAATAAGTACTTAAAATATAGTCATTATGAAATGACTTAGAGTTTTAAAATCATCACAATAGTTATGTACGCTGTTTTGAAATATGTTTTACCCTCACAGTAACCATTACGTTCATCGGTAATTTCATGAGTTGCATCATTGTTGCCAGTACTTTATACTTGTATGTTATTATACAGTCAAACAGTTTAAAATGCTAAATGATAAATATGAAGCCTAATTTATCATTCCATTTCCCACTTAGTACCTATTTCAGTGAATTCCTGTCTTTATTAATAATTCTGGACATAAATAGCACGAATACAAGATACACCCTAAACATTCTCGTGTTAGGTATATTTAACCAGAACCTAATATAAGACAACTACAGGACCAAAAGATCAAGTCAGAAAATCCAAGGCTCATAGATAGTTATACCTATTCTATAACTACTGACCAGAAGAATGGCAATCAGTCAGTAGCACCTGCTATATATATATATATATATATATATAATCTCTGCCATATAGTAGGATTAACATTGACTGATATAACACCCACATGGATGTTATCTCTAAGTTATGTTAGAGCTGAATGTATATGTTGCGTCAGCGAGGTCATGTGACTAGTGTCACGCCACTTCTCTCGAACCTTCCGGAATAGTCGGGAGATTACTAGATATAGGGTAGACCGGTATATATATAAGAGGGTGACAACGTGACGGGACAATGTGTGTGTAGACAGTGAGTAATTGATTTGCAGTCAGAGAGTATTATTGAAGTTG
>NW_013666332.1:6517-30766 GCF_000517525.1 Limulus polyphemus | reverse complement strand
CAGAACGAATTTACGGAAAATCAATTAGCGAACGGTGACGTAACATATATTTATTTAATTGAGTCCCAAGGCCGTTTACGACACACATTTCATTGGGGCACAGTAGATGCTAATGCATCATCGGTGATTTTCGGTCAAAGTTACCTGGTGGCGCTTATCTCCTCTATAGGTAGCCGTCCCTAATTTAACATTGAAAATTAAAGGAAGGCAGTTGGTAAACAACAATCACCTCATACTCCTTAGCTACTCTTTTACTAACGAATAATAGGATATAACACCCTCCCTTGTATAAAAAACAGAACACGTTTATTTTATTGCAAGGGGAAAATTAATAAACCAAAGATACTTATATGAATCCTGTATAAGAAATGAAATAGATTGCCTGATAAATACACTATTAGAAAGTTAAATACACGAAAAACCGAAAAATCCCTATCATCATTGTGAGTTACTTTGACAGTTAATCTCTATATTATATTCTTCCTGTTGATAGTCCTTTCAAATATGTATATAAAATAACTTTATCAAATTTCTAGGCTGGCATAATATCTACAGCTAATAACACTTGTATATGATTAGGAAAGAATAAATACTTAAAAGGTATTCGTAGTGAAATGATTAAGATATTAAAAAAATCATCACAATAGCGTATGTATGGTGTTTGGGAATGTCTCTTACTCACCCAGGAATCATGCACTAATACGGTATTTTCAATATTTTACATCATTGATGCTACTAATTTATACTTTTGTGTTATTCAATCAGCCAAACAGCTTAAAATGCTAATTAAGAAATGTGATACCTAATTTATCATTCTATTCACCACTTAGTACCATTTCAGTGAATTCCAACTCTCATTAATAATCTAGTGTTTTACCGTACCCAAGAATAAAAAGGTCACCAATTAATATTTAATTTGATAAATATTAGATCGATGAGAAGATTCTTGGACAAAATATTAGTACATTTTACCATTATGAAGAATGCATATCATTAATATGTATAGAATATAAATATACCGTTCATTTCTATCTTGTACTATAATGGTATTTATTCAAAATTTACCATTCATTCTGTATATGTGCAGGTTTCACATAACAACTAGTCGAAAAAGTCATGTTAATCTTGTTATAATTGCCTTTGCTTCTCTTCTAACTCTAGGGGAGGGAATTGCTGTAATACTACATGTTGTGCAAGAATATTGATAGTAGTGTTCAATGGTTTAACAGGTGGTATTTCTAGGTTTAGGCCTCACTTATTTTGCAATGAGAATGATCAGTGACGTTGGTATCTCTAATAGTTGTGAGTAAATGCGAAAAAGCTTATAAAGTAAAATATGTTGAATTTAAACATAAAAGACGACTATCTGTTGTCCAACGCAAGTATACACACTGTGTTTTTGTCTAATTTATTTATTTATTTGCTTAAACTCAGTCAATTTAGTTAAATTCAATATTAATTCGTGATTGGTTCTGACGATTCTCCCATTGGAAAACGGTTTTATCAACTAGTCTTTGCGAAAACCAGTTTAACTTGAGAATATTAAAGTAACTGTGCCACTCTTTGAGATAAGCTTGCCTCGCTCCAGAAAATGGACACAGCTACAGGGTTAAACTGATACAAGCTTCTATGCCATGTTTGTTTTGAATTTCGCGCAAAGCTACACGAGGGCTATCTGTGCTAGCCGTCCCTAACTTAACAGTGTAAGACTAGAGGGAAGGCAGCTAGTCATCACCACTCACCGCCAACTCTTGGGCTACTCTTTTACCAACGAATAGTGGGGTTGTCCGTTACATTGTAACGCCCCCACGGCTTTAAGGGCGAGCATGTTTGGTGTGACGGGGATTCGAACCCGCGACCCTCAGATTTACGAGTCGAGCGCCCTAACCACCTGGCCATGTCTATGCCATGTATCAGAAGCTTTACTAGGCACTGGCATACAGGGCCCAAATCCCTAGTTGGTGTCTTGAAAAATTAGCATAGAAAACCATGATCGATATCATACTGAAACGTCGAAAATTCCCGCGCCTACGGGCCCGAGCTTTAAATCTTTCAAGCACCTAGCGACGCCTCTGCCATTTACCCCTGAAAAAGGAAAGCCCACTTTCCTTAAGCGTTCAGGTTATTGGTTCCCTTTGTGATGCTACCTTTTTTCTGTTGGTCCTGCATGTTTTGGAATATCATGAAACAAGCTCCTTTGAGAGAGCCGTTTTCGTATGTAATGTTTACCTAAGCTAAACGACTAACACATGTTTACGACCTTTCGACCTCCTTCTAACAAAAATATCATAATTATATGCAGGACACCTCCACGAACATTTTGTATAATTACCTGAATACACCCTACTGTAGTTATATTCTAAAGCCGATGTGGAGGAATGAAATTATCAGTTGTTTCAACTATGGCAGCAGCAGAGTCAATAAAATAATAAATATGCAAAAATAAATTTGTTAAAACTATGTTATTTTTTCGTTTGTTGCATATGACCATAGTGATGATACGCTGAAAACTCTAAGGAATATGTTTTTTTAAACATTTCATTTGTAGGATTTGTTTATAAAGTTATTTGCAGTGATATGTATCCAAGTGTGCATAAATATAATATTTTGCGCAAATACATTTAAACTGCTAGGAAAAACTGACCAAAAGGTTGAGTGAAAACATTACCTTCTCGATTAAAAATGAATGCGACATTACTGTTAATCCATTGTTTTAGCTAATCACTAAATTAATGTTTTGATTACTTAAATTTTTTGACATGTTGTTGTGGATAATGTAATAAGAAAATAACTTAGTCAATAAAATATATTAAATATAAATAACTTAATAAGTATGTTCTTAAGAGTAAAGCATAATATCAGCTAAGCCATCATAGTAATTAATTTACTTTTCTACAGTTTCTACTCATAAAAACATATCACAACCACATTGGTAACTACCGGTGACATTGAGAAACAAAATACCACTGATAGACAGACTTTCTAAAAGTTTTAGGGTCAAATGGAGTGAGGTGAAGAAAGTAGGAATAAGAACGAATAAATCTGCAGACTGTGCAATGGATGCAGTGAGAAAGATTGCTGCAGCTACTATTCGTGGTGGAGTTTTCAGAGTAAGATAATTCAAGTTTGACATAGCATATTCAGATATATATATCTATTCAATTTTCTCTTGGAATGTGGATTTGCAAAGTACAAACTACAAGTGTAACTCTTACTCAGTGTTAGGCTTAACCTTTTCAATGTAATATAGTTCCTTTTACTAATTTTTAGTAATAATAGTACAAACTGTACAGAGTAGATTAATTTTAAGCAATCCTAACGTATTAACAGTTTAAATGTCTGTTTCAGCATTATTTTAAGTCATTCGTAATTCTCTAACGCAGTACTGTATTCCAAAGAATATGGTACAAGTTTTAAACCATTATTTACACCAGTATTCAGATATTTTTTCTTAACATGTTGACATTTTTCCTGTACTGTAATACTAAAGTTAAAGGAACTGCATACAGTACCTTAAAAGAGGCCTCACCAGTTTTATTATGTTACTGCAATAACCTTCAAATATATAATTAAAAGTCAAGAACTACATCTAGCTTGTTACATTTTTCCCCCACATTTAAACACATGGCTACAATGTAAAAGCTTTATCAAAAACATCTTTGTCATTCTGTTTGAACATGAACAATCCTTATTTCTTTTCTTGGACCTTTTCAGAAAACTTAGAATAGAAGTATTACTAACCTAAAATTCAGTGTTATCAATGATGTTTTGAAGAAATTTCTTGCCTATATCCATAATGTGTTTTTTATGCTGCTTATTACTGTGTTACATAATCATTGAAATTTTTGTGCATTCCAGTATGTATATAGATTGAATCCACAATTAATTTTATAGTGGTGAAGTAGTACAGGGGCTGTGACCTCTTTACTGTTGCAGCAGTATTGGGGGTGTTGATAGTTAATTTAATTTAAACAACTAAAGGTTAAACCAGCAATTACATTGAGATTATGGAAATGGATATAAACTTCTTGCTAAATTTTATTAAAAATTCACATTATATGATATTTATAAGCATGAATATATATGTAGATTGTGTTTTTTTGCTTTTGATGGTGTATGTTTATTATTATTTTTATATAACATGCTGATATAACACGAATTGGGCCTGAGTTAAGGTATTTTCTACTTGATTGTAGTTGTATAGTTTGACCTAAAAAAACATATTATGGTATAATCTCTAAAATAATTATCAGTATATTCATTACATATTTCAGGATGTGAACAAGTGTCGTCAGTTGGCAAAGTTTTCAACATCCAGACATGTCGCTGCTCAAGTAAGAAATATGAATACTTTATGCTGCTATATTTATGATAAAAATTATGTAAATTAGTAGTTTTTAGAGCATATACAGATTTAATGTCTTATAGAGATAAGTTATAGGTATTTTTAGGGCTAGGATTATAATTACATAAGTATTCTGAAATTTCAGTAACTTTTAATTGAGGCTCTGATGCCATATTGATATTTTATTAATTTTAATCTATATATGGTAACCAGACCTGACAAAAAAAACAAACAGAAGGAAGAGCATCACAGAGCTATACTATAGGGAGTTGGACTATGGTAATTAAAACTGAGCATTGTTCCATCAAAGATTATGAAACAGCTTAACATATAGACAAAGGACCATTTAGGCCTTCAAAGCTGTAAAAATTTAAACCCACTTGCTATTTTTTAAGGAATTCATCAATATCGCTCATAAACTCTTGTAGAGTAGTGAGTTGCCTTTCAGTCATTCCATAAGTCAGTCACCATATTAGAAAAATAAAACTATCTTAACTGGAGCCTAGCCTATCTTTTTTTTCAAGTCTTAAACTAGTATCTTCTCATCTTATGACCTTCAGAATACAGCACAAACAAACCAGAAGACTTTATTCTGTGAGTTTCCTAGCTAATCTTTAAGCTTTAGCAGAAAGTAAATTATCTTAACCTATCCCTGTAAGATACACTACCATCTCAGGAATCATCCTAGTGGCCTTCTTCTGAACCATTTCCAATAAGTTAATATTCTTATTTAAATAAGGAGACTAAAACTGCCCATAGTATTCTGTGAGAGACCCAATTATAGGTAATTATTTCCTTTGATTTGTAGTCAGCATGTCTATAAATACATCCCAAATTTCAATTAACGCTATTACTAGCATCAGAGCACTATTTCATAGGTTTTGAGTGACTTGTTCGTCACTATGCCAAATCCTTTTTTTTTTTTCGTCCATCCATGCTGTTGAGTGGGTTCCAATATATTGAACATGTGATCTTGTTTATGATAACCCATACTTTAACATCCTAAATACAGTTACAAATACCCAAAAGTTTTAATGCCATCAGAAAACTTTACTAATTTATTAATTATTCTCAATCAGCATTATTATGTTAATAAGAAGACTCAAAGGCCCAAGCACTGACCCCTGAAGTACTCACTAGGAACAAGTTACTTTTACCTACACGTGCAGTGTAATTTATAGTGCATTATACTTTTCATTTTTATGTCTACTCTGTTTTTTTATGTGTGTTTTTTAACGTTTTTGAGTCACAATACATAGATATATTGTGTGGGTTAAGTAATAAAAGTTTTCATATATTAACTATAATGTCTGTTAGGTGTTTCTGTGTATGTGAACACATATTCATTTCTCTCACTTCACAGTTGACTGTAAGAGATGCTTTGAATGCAGCCATGGATGAAGAGCTTGATCGAGATGAACGAGTACTTGTAATGGGGGAGGAAGTTGCTATGTTTGATGGAGCATATAAGGTACTGTATTTTAGTGTTTAAGTACATAATTCTTGGAGGGTTGCATGTATAAGTTTACTACTTCGCAGGAGCCATATAGAGGATTATTGAAGACGTGAGGAGATGATGTTAATTTTTTTAAATGCGATTATCAACTCAAATATATATGCAGTGATGCACCATAACAATTTTTATATCTTGCTTGAAATGACAAAAATTACAAGGATCATTTAATAGAAAAAAATACAACATATGCTTAAACCATTAACTCTACAACATAATGTATAATCTTATACAGATTAACCATCACCCCTATCCAGAGCAGTATACATCTGCATATCATATTTCAAAATTTAAATTAATTTTTTTTTAATCTAATCCAACAATTTTATTTAGTTAAAATATTTCGGAACTGATATTTTGTAGTGTAATAAGTTCAAACTTACATTTCTGGACAGTGCTGAGAAGATTTTGCCTGTAAACAATGCATTTATAAAAGTTTTCTGAGGAACTATCACTGCTTGAGAATTCTTTGTTTCTCACACAGTTTTCTTTCCCTTTCTTTGATTTTCAATGTTATTCTTTCTCTTTTATGATGTCGCAGCATGTGATCAGAACAACTAATGTATTTCTGCTTTTAAAATAGTTACAGGAAAAGTTCCATTGAATAGGATAGATTATTATGTGTTGTATTGGTGAGCAGGTTCTTTTGTATTATTTGGTAAAAATAATGCCAAGTCCAGTCCACCTTAGGATAATGAATTAATTTATTTCTTCTGTAACTTTTGCTACTAACTATGTTAACTTTGACACAAATTGTAGGCCTAAGTTCACAATGTCTGAACAGAAATTCCAAGAATAATGTTACATTTAACTGTTATTATGCCTACATGAGACAACAGATCTACTCAAAATACTTTGCAGATAAGTGTATAACTAGGGTTGTATTTAAGGGTAGTTTATATTTGTTTGAAAACCCTTTTATTTCACAAGTAATCCATATAAATGAAATAAGATATTCATGTGTAGCTTAAAAATACATTACAAAGAACAGTAATTATGTTTTTATATTGTGAATTAAAAAAATGCATGTTGTTTATGTACTTGCATTTGATGCTACATGCAATACTCATACGGCTACCTACAGCAAGTTTACACTGCAAGATTACCCTTTTGAGGCTAAGTAAAAGAACTAATGCTGACTTAACCATTTTGCATCAGGCTCGTGCAATTTGTGTAAATTGAGTCACGAATTTCACATGTACAATAATTTATGCAATAACTCTGAGGTTACTTGGCATATCGTCCCAAAAACTGGTAAGATTTTGTTAAAGATCATAAATATCTTGTACACAAAGAATGACATTATTATAATTAAGTGTTTTTATTAAAAATATGTTGTTTTTTCTATTGTAGTTACTTGTCTTCAAACTATTAACAAATCTAGTGCAAGGTGATTTTAATTTTAAGTATAAAAACACCTTTCTTCATTTTATAGTTTTCATATTTCATTTGCATAATCTCTAGAACCTCCTAAAGGATATCAAAAGTTTTTAAGGTCAACATTTATATTTTATTTTTAATTTTCTCTACAATGTCACTAACTGTAGATATTATCATCAACATACAATGCAATGAAATAATTAAAATAGGAAATAGAAAAAAAAATACATACCTTTTAATTTTTTGTAGAATATCTTTAAAGATATCCTTTTGTTAAATTTGTAATTTCAGGTCTTTTACTTTTCACGTATTGCTAAGTTTTAATGTTTTATTTTCCTTTCTTGTCTTTTACCACTTATAATTCATCTTGACACAAGTCAACAGTGCCCTCGAGGTATATTACAGTGTCTGTGGGAGACATGTGCAACCCTTTGGCAAAATTTTCATTCAGCATGTAATATCATAAGTCTTGAGAAGGTGCTCAAAGTATGATCTATATTTAAAAAGTATTAAAACCTTTTAATTATGCTTTTTAAAACATAATTAACTAAAATATAATAGTAAGAACTAAATATAATTTGAACTGTATCTCTAACTATAACATAGTTAGGTAAGACATAACCATAAGTGCTATAGTTGATAAAGCAGCCAACAATACAGTCAGTTCCATGTACTCTGTGACAACAACTGAGCACCAATTTCAAAATAACTATTGTTAGATTATAGTTTAAAATAATCTCTTTCTACTTACTATATACATGTGTATGTACCACCTTCATGTAGACTATAAAGCTCAAACAAATCTGTTGAATATCGGCGTGGCACATGTCAAGGGTTTAAAAAATTTATCGTTTTAATCGTATTCATTCAAAGAACTTTGAAATGTGCGAGTCAAAAAGCTATGTAAGCATCTTATTGTCTAGACGTATCTCTACTCAACTACCATTGTATTGAAGATACGAAGAGCCAAAGTAGAGAATTTTCATAGCTACCTACCTCCTTGAAATCTTGTTTTGAAAGAAAGAAATGGCATCAAAACATGTTAAAATGGCTGAGAAAGCCACTAGGGAGACATTCTGACCTTTCGATTGGTTATTAGTGTCATATATTAAAGGAAGTGTATATAAGGGAGTGCTTCCAAAAATGGAAAGAGGTGGGAGAGGAGCCACTCTGTTTGATTTATTACATAAACAATATTTCAGCAAAGAGAAAATATAGCATGTACGGTGGTTTCTTACCTAAATATGCTATAGTTAGAGACAGTTAAATTGTATTAAGTCTTACTTTTATATTTTAGTTAAATATGTATTATGTGTGTTTTTAAAATCATATTTGAATGATTTAACTTGTTGCCTAGATTTTGAAAGGTTATAAACAAGATGGTGTGTGTAAGCGACATCTTGTTTCAGCTACGAGTCTCTGCAGGGAGTCTGTTGTAAATACATTCGTAAAGCCCAGCAGGCATCAGTTAACGTATGGGCATAAAATATAATAGATGAAGAATTTGAAAGGAAATTTAAAATGAACTATAAGTGAAAAGCTAAAGATGTAAAATTTTGCATATAAGAAAAATACGACTATTCTAGTGGATTTCTACAAAGAGTTGAAAGGTATGTATATAGTCATAGGGTTATACATTGAAGTTTTTTACATTATCTCTAAAGGACATTAATTTTTCAATTATTTCTTTTGTCACCAAGTTTATGTAGTAGGCATGTATGTAATATTTCACACTATCAATAATTATTCCACAATTAGATGCTATAATTACTTTTAAATTAACCCCATTTAATCATGACATTCAGTTATGGAGTGTACTAGATAGCAAAGTTAGTCTTAACTGAAGCTTTTTGTAGCTGTAGTTAGAATGAATAAATTTAAAGTTTTTTTCCTCAGATATATTATTTCATTCTTTTTTTTCTCACTGATATTTTTTGTGCATTACATGATTCTAGTGTTATAGCAGAGAAAGGAGTAAAACTAGTGACTTAGAGCATAAAATGTTACTTGTGCGATTTAAGATATTTAATAATTCTTAGTAATTTTCTTGTTACAAAGAAGAAATTACCAAATTTTTAACTTTCATGAGATATTTTTAAAAAATCTTATTTTTTTTTTATTAAGGTCAGTCGTGGACTATGGAAGAAATATGGTGATAAACGTGTGATTGATACACCTATCACTGAGGTAAGTACTACTTGAAACTAGATGTAAAGTGTAATATTTTTGTTTATGTTTTTTATTATTCATATGTGTAAAAACCTTTATTAGCTAATTATTTGTAATGTTTATTCCATGGTTCTTAAGGCCTGACGTACTGTACAAATCATTATTAACACACTCAACACAGGCATGGTCAATTTGACCAAGCACGTGACCTCTTTGTACTGGTTTAAAGTCTTTATAGATTTAATACTTCTAACTTTCAATATATTGTGTATATCTTCACAAAATTTGCCAGTCTTTCACATACAAAAAATCATATTTTTTTAGTAAAGTATTTTTAATAAACTAAAAGAAAGATTTGTTCAGGAATATATTGAGTATTTGTTTTGAATAACCCATGTGCAAAGTGATTTTCATATTAAAATTAAAAATACGTTTCCTTATCTCACAAATCTCAAATTTCCTTTGTGTAATCCCTAAACTCATAAATACATTTCAAACGTTTTTGTTTCAGTAAAACTATATTTTATGTGTTATTTTCTCTACCCTATCTCTATATGGGATTGGTCAGTCTGACTGACCCCAGAACCACCAAAAATATCAAAATATATCTAAATTACCCTTTTTTATTTCTAAAATGAATTCAAATTGTAACATGAAACTGCAATCGTTTATCCTAAGTAGCTTTAAGCTTGTAACAGTATACATGTATTTATAATAAAATTTTACTGTTTTATTGCCCTTTGAACCATGTCTAACTACTATCTGTGTCATTATAAGTTATAAATCACCAAGGGAATGTGCAGCTCATGTTACGCTATCGAATTACATTACCCATGAGCTGCTACTAACTGATCTCATGTGTGCTTCGTGAAATATTTTTATTATATGTTTTACCTAATTTAATCTTAACTAACCTAAAAAGATCCCTATTTTTACATTTTAATTACTTTTATAATAATAAATAGAATAAACATGAAAAATAAAGTACTTACCCAATCTTCTTTTTTTTCTTGCTGTCAATTGCTGATGGCACTTAACCCTACTTTTTTCATACTAATGGTAGTAATGTACTAAATAATTTCTATTAAATTAAATAATGCACCAAAGAATACAGACTAATAATATACAAAAAGTAGCCAATATCCTTTAACTCTCAAAATTTTTCTGGGTTTATAACTATGCAACAAAAGCCGTTACAACTTCATCCAAGCTCGTCGTTAACTTGTACTCTGAGTAAAATTGATGCTTATTTGTTCAGAACACATTATACAATAAGTAATTTTATAAATGAAAACCTTGACTTTCTATTGGTTATAGGTAAAATATAATTAAACGTAAGAATGAACTATTAACAGATCCTGAAAGAGAGGATGTGACAGGTGGGTGTGGTAGGAGGGGGTCTGATTTTCTATTTGATAGCTCTCTAACCAAACAAAATTGAAGGCTATAAAAATTATGGTTTGTCTGAGCAATGACTATTTTATAGTGACTAATTTATGTTTAATTTTGTACATTTTGGAGGGGTGGTGGATAAAATAGAGAAGATACCTAGAGAAAATGTGTCGTGTCACATTAGGGGAATTCAGAATTGTTTTAAATATTGCCGTGTAGAATTAAGAACTTAAAACTTATATGCTATTAAAATATTATTGCATATTAATCATAATAGTTGTTTCAATTCTTATACCTGATTTTTCGTTCTTTAGATGGGTTTTGCTGGAATAGCTGTAGGAGCAGCCATGGTGAGTGAATATTTGTACAAATATAGTAAGTTATAACTGGTAAAAAAGAAAAATAAAGTATAAAAAGTATTGCTGAAAGTACATAGTTAATAGTAAGTTGTAAGCATTTATCTAGTCAAATCTGAACATGTATCCATATGATTCAACAAATAATATGTAGTAATAGAAATTTATATAAATCTCATTTTTAGTTTGTTAATATTTTTAATCAAATTCTCTTTGATTTTACCTTCTGGTATTAATTTGTGATTCTCATCCTGATGAGTGTTAATCATTCAGTGTTTCATATATAGGATATTTGTATTTCATAGATTAAAAAAAGTTAACTATGTGCCCTATCCTCAGAGATGTTTCATTATTAATGATTTTATTTTAAGCCCTTTAAAAACTAATAATGTTGCAACCCTTGGTGGTTTTTTGAATACAAAACTTAAGTTATCTTGCGTGTTATCATCAATAACTAGTTTAATTTGGAAATATACCAGTCACTTTTTTCTTTACAAAAAGACTGGTCTTTATCAGAATTTTCAATTACTTTAAAATCCATCAAAGTTTTGAATGTACAGTGTATAGTCAACTTGAAGATACTTGGTCTAACAAAAATTATACCTGCATATTAAGCCCTCCACAATGTCTGTGTGCCTCAGTTCTCAGTTAGGTACAAAGTAGAGTTTATTAGAACAAAGTCTTGCATATTATGTTCAAAATGTAGTTTAGACTTGCTTGTTTTTAATCAGTTATTTTTCTTGAACTGTTCAAATAACTTTTTGAGTGTTGGTTTTTTAAATTTGGTTTACATTTTGTTAAACCTTTTTTTTTCATTCCAGTTTAAATTTTAATTGGATTTAAAATTTAGTTGTTTTTCTACAGGAAGTTCCCTTTAGGAAATAAAAGTCCAAGTTTATAATGGTATTGACCCAATTAATATAACATGGATTTTTACTTTTTATAACAATTAGTTCTTATGAAGTTCTTGTTTGTTTAACTTGTGACCCTAGCAATGATTCTTTGGGTCTTTTAGAGGTTTTTATAGATATTACTAATGACTTTATGTCTTGATGATTTAAGATATGCTTCTTTATTTATTTTTTTGATAAATACATCTGTGTGAGATAGCATATTTTCAAGGTGCAACAAATCTTGAAGTCTTTACTTTTTTTTTGCCTGAAGTTTATACTTTTATCATCCTCCTGTATTTTTTTAAATTCATTTAAACATCTGCAGCCTCAGATTACTGAGAGTTAAATTTATGGTACTAACCAGTTTCAAGATGATCTTCTGTATGTGAACTTCCTTTTAAACATATTTTAAAAACAGATGTGAAGAATTGAACGTGTTGATCTTCATTCATTATTTTCTGATGTGTTAGTATCAGTCCTTGAAAGCCATGACAGTTTATAATAAACAGCAAGTAAGACAGCAAAAAAAAACATTCCATCATAAGAAAACAAAGTGTAAAACATTTTCCCACTAATTTAATTTATAATGTATAAACTGTCTCTCTTGAGATTTATTTCAAACACCCATCTCATTCATGATTTTGGTATGTATTTGTACATTTCTTGAGGAAAGGCTTGGAAAAAGTAGGTAGGTAATATTACAAATCTAGTTTTTAGTTTCAAGTTCGAATTTGTACTTGAATATTTCCTGTGGGCTGATGAAAATATTGATAATTCCCTGTTTAGTAGCTTTTACAGTGTATTAGTTTAATTAATAAAACATTTGTTTAAATCAAAAAGTGATTCAGAACCATAGCTAGCACGCACTCTGTCAAATCATGTGTAGTTTTATTTTGGATTATTTATTGCATGTCTTAGTATTGAAGGGGATGGTAAATTTAAATACTTTAAATTTACAGAAGTTTGATATATTTCAGATATTTCTTGGTACAAAAAAACTTAAAAGATATCATTTTATTTTATTTGAAGGGAAAAGAATATTGCAAAACAGAACTGTTAGGAGTATTTAATCTTATTTTGCTAACATTAATCAATTAATACTTTTTTATGGGATTTTGACTTTCTGGGAAAGATTAATACCATGTGGTCAGAACACATCAAATATTTTTCCTGGGATTTAACGTGGAAAGCTGCCTGTAATTTGATATGATTTCATCAAAAATGTTTGATCAATATAAAAAACCTAATGTAAGTTTTCATTTTTATCTTGATGAATATGCTTGCCTTGTACCCCACTCAAATGTATCCTTAAGTGGAAAGTCTCTTCAGAACGGATAAAGGCACTTTTCATGGTGTTGTCTTGATTAATGCACTTATAGCAACAATTTTTTGTCGTTCTTGTTGATCTTGTTTTTACCAAAAATAGTTGCTACCAGGGAAGGTTCTTAAAATATTTGTATGATAGAAGTTTGTAAGGAAGCCAGGGTTAATGTTAAATAATTTTTGTTATTAATTTAAAAAATTGTAGGAAACTCAAAAGTACTCATTACATTTTTATCTCTGTATTTAATATTTAGGCAGGATTAAGACCCATCTGTGAATTCATGACCTTTAATTTCTCCATGCAAGCCATTGATCAAGTTATCAACTCTGCTGGAAAAACATTTTATATGTCTGCTGGAATGGTAGGTAAAATATACAGTAGGTATTTTTGATTATTCTACTGTTGATCCTACTAACTTATATTTTGTGAATTAGTGATTATTAGCTTTTAGTTAAATTTTAATAACATTATACTTTTAAAGAGACGTTAGGCGACAATACTAATAATGACTCACTTTTGCCTTTTCTATTAACTCTATAAGAATGAAGTTGGGCAATTTGACAACCATGAAACTATACATACTATAACTATTAACTTACTATGTGTATCTTTACAATATTTGGCAAGCATTTAGTAAACATTACAAGTCTGGTGTCCACAGAAATTATATTTACTAAAGATTTGTCTGTGAACTTATGAAACCTTTAATGAGTTAGCCTTGAGTGAAAGTTGTGATATTCATGCTAAGAATAAAAATACTCATTTTCATCTTATAGTTTTTGTACTTCTTTTGCACAAACTGTAGAACTTCCTAAATGAATATCAAAGTTTTTTGGTAAAAATATACATTTTCATCTCTTATTTTATCTATCCTTACACTAACTGTAGAAGCATCAACAATTTACAGTAAAATAAAAGTTTAGAAGTATGAAATGAAATTAATAATATAATATTTTCCTCTTGCAGTATTGATTAAAAAATTCCATAGTACATACCTTAACAGTTTCAGCTGTTTACCTTTTCACATCTAAAAAAAAATCACAAAAGAACAAGGATTTGCGGTACTCACTTTGTGCTTGATCCATTTGCATTTCAGTAAAAATAAAAACACTATCATTTATAACCAATAGAAAGGCAAAGTTTTAAACTATTGAATGACATATAATGCTCTGTTATTTTCAGTACAGAGTATTGTCAAATTTCATTTTTGTTTTGAAAGTTTATCACGAGTCAAGCAGCTAAGGGAATTAATTTAAACCCCTCTTGTTTTAGTTAGAAAGCCAATTAAATTGTAATAGTTATAGGACATTGTTTTCTTTGTGCATGTTATTTGTTTGTGTTCTTAGGAGCATCATTTAATTAAATAAGAATTATTTTGTGTACTAGTATTAGGTCGTCAAGAAATTAATGTAGTGTTTTTGAACACTTTCATTAACCACCCCCCAAAAACATACATCACGTATAATAGTTAAATGAACCACCTAAATGTCACGTTGGTGTAGCCTATATAATGTTTAAAATTTAATATACTCTAATTCCTTATACTGATGGCACACGATGAGACACACATTTGGCATGTAATGCTGTTTGAATACAAGAAGGGAAACAATGCCTCTGTAGCCAGAAAGAATATCAAAGAAGTGTATGGAAATATTTTGAATGGTCATAAATGTCAACGATGGTTTAGCAAATTTCGTTCAGGTGACTTTAGCCTTAAAAACTGTGATTGCAGGGGGCCGACATGTTGGAATTGATATTGATGCTCTGAAGACGCTTGTTGAGTCTAACCCAAGGCAACACACTCATGAAATGGCCCTGAAATGGGGAAACTCCATAAAGAAGGTGTTTGGGTGCCTCATGAACTCTCCGATGATCATCGTTTCTAACATGTGAACGTTGCTTCGTCTCTTCTGGCATGTAATGCATGTGAACCATTTTTGGACAGAATTGTCACCGGTGATGAAAAATGTGAATATTAAGCACCAAAAACAATGGCTCAGTCCTAGACAAAAACCACTTCCTACCCCAAAACTTGGACTCCATCCACAGAAAGTGAGGCTTTGCATTTGGTGGGACATCAAAGGAGTAATTCATTTTGAACTCCTCAATCCATAGTGAACTGTCAATGCAGAGATCTATAGTTATAGATCTATAGACTATTTTATTTAATAAATGTTTTTTTTTATATACAAGTTGTTTGGGTTTTTTCAACTAAAAAAAGTGATATTAATTTCTTGACGACCTAATACCATCATTATAAAAAAGTAGGCTTAAATTTCATTGGCAACTGACAGCAACTTCTTGTTTTTCATGTATATTCTTTATGTATTGCTATAAGAGTAACTAAAATGTAAAAAATAGAAACTTATTAGGTTAGATTTGATAAGTTAATTAAAAAAAACAATAATAAAAAATTCATCTTGAGATATGCTTTATGAGCCATTCATAAGTTTCTTCATTCTGTGTGGTAAAATGAGCCACACATAACACTTGCTGAGTGATTTACAACTTGTGTGGTGAGATTATTAGTTATAGACGGTTCAAAGGGTAATAAAACAATAAGATTAAGTATAAACAGTTGCAATTTTCTGTTGTAATGTGCAGTCATTCTAAAAAGAAAAGGAGAGTTATAAAAAATTTGTTTTATTAGGGTTACAAGGCCAGTCAAATTAACTGAGTCCATATAGAGTTAGGGTAGATAAAATACTAAATTTTATTGAAAAAAAATTTTCATATTTATTTAAGAGGTTTTAGAGGTTATGAAAAATTATGTTTGAAAATTTTCATACGAAGAAAAGTATTCTTAATCTTAACATGAAAATCACTTTGCACTTGGAGCAGTCAATGCTCTGGCTCCATATATATTTAGTAAAAATACTTAATTGAAAAAATCAGATTTTTGTGTATAAAACACTTGTAATGTTTAGTAAAAGCTTTCCAAATTTCCTAGTTGTAATATGTATATTTTCATGGTATCATGGTGGTTACAAGGTCATGTAAAATACATGAGCCTGTGTCCATTGAGTTAACACAGATCTGATTTAATCTGATTAACTTTCAGCTGTTTTACTTTATTTTAAATGCCATGCAATGTTTTCTTTTTCTAGCAAAATAAATAGTTGTGGACAAATTAAACTTGACTCTGTATGCACCAATGTGTCAATCAGATAAATTTAAACATCTTGATTTAATATATTTGTTTATAGGTAAATGTGCCCATTGTATTTCGTGGACCCAATGGAGCAGCAGCAGGAGTTGCAGCACAGCATTCTCAGTGTTTTGCTTCATGGTATAGCAATTGTCCTGGTCTTAAAGTTATTTCACCTTACTCTGCAGAAGATGCTAAAGGTCTCTTAAAATCAGCTGTCCGAGACCCTGACCCAGGTGTGGTGGTAAATTTCAAATTTATAGTTTTTGTAACTTTTGTCATTATTACATCTTTTCACCTTTTTTTTTTCAATTTGAATTATTTCATAAAGGTTGCTTTTTATGGATCATTTTCTTGAATTTATTTCTATTTATAAGATTAAAGTAACAACAGTAAAAACGGTTAAGCATCAAACAGGAAATAAAAATAAAATTTCTATAGAATATTTTGGAAAAAAAATTTATAAGACTGAAATTTTTATCATTAACTTTATAGTGTTTTGTACAGGACCCACTTAATGTGCACAAAATGAAGAGTTCATAGAAGTTGTATAAGCTATTTAGCATGGAAAATCTTGTTTTAGTAATGTTAAGCAAAATACAATTTATGTTGTTATACCTTGCTAGATAAAAGAAATGCCCACCAGTGGCTAAGCATTAAGGCTGAGGGCTCATTATACTAAAAATTGGGTTTTGATACCCATGATGGTCACAGCACAGATAGTCCATTGTGTAGCTTTGTGCTTAACATCAAACGAGTCACCTAAGTATTAGTGCTGTAAATATAAATCAATTAATTGATAAATTTCAATGCATTTCAATTGGTGATCAAAATATGTAAATGAAAATTGAGTTTGTGACAATAATCTTCAAATAAAGAATTGTGTTGTAACTTACCATTTTGCTATCAAGTTTCCATGATGCAGACAGAACACTTTATAGAGCTGGCTTTCTTTATAAAATGGAGATCAGTCTATGACACTAATTTATCCTTGTGGGATTTTCCTGTAGTTGCATATGAAAAATGGAAACTCCAAGCCAATAAAACTTAGTTCTTTCGAGATTGTGGCAAACAATAAGCAAAGAAATGTTTTGTCAAAGCCAGATAGAATCGTACTTCTTACTTTCTGAAAAATTAAAGAATATTGTATCACCAGACTATCTTGCTTTGTATGTTGAAAGTGTTAAGTATTTGGTTTTAAAGAGACTAAAGTTAGGCAGCATATTGCAGTGCAACAGTGCTATCTTACAATACAAAATATAGAGTCAATACTCAACCCTACTAGACATTTGTAAATCATCTACTTGCTCTATAGCAGCATTTCTCAAATTGGGGTCTGCAAGAGAACTCCAGGGGTTCACCAGCCATGTCTGAAATTTCATAAAAATATTTAAACAAATATGATTTATATAATAAAGAATATTTTTTCATGAAATAAAATTTATATGAATTAAAACATTTAATTTTGAAATGCAGCTTTTCATGTACACTGAACTTTTATTCAAAACAAAAAAACACTGATGGGTTTGGGGGGGGTTCACGAAAAACTTTTAATTTAAAAAAGGTTCTCAGTTTACTAAAGTTTGAGAATTTCTGCTCCATAGCACAAACAAAATTGAAACTGTTGAGATGTCTAGAATTTATATTTTATATTTTTGTTTTAGGTGTCATAAAATACTATTTTTCATATTTACAAAAAAAAATGTTTCGAGAATTGCTTTTATCCCAAATGCAATTACTTCTTTTATAAAGTTTAATTTTTAATATCATCTATTTTTTATAGGAATTAAATGCAACTGTTTCTCAGCTAAAAAATTAATCCTGTAGAGAAAACTTTGTTAGAAAAGGCCAGTTACTTCTAGAATTATACAAAATGACTGGGCACAGCTTTTTGTGATGATAAATTCTTAGTTATATGAAATTATTTATCATACAATTCTTAATTAGAAGCTTAACCTGCATCATTCTAAAAAATTATATATGTACATTTCTTATAAGAATTGAAAAATGAAAATAGTGAATTGACCCATAGTTTGGTAACTATGAGCTATAAAGAAAGACTACCTGTTTAATTTCAGATATTGTACTACTGATAGTAGTGTATGTTATTGGGATGCAAATGTTTTCTATTTATTTTTATGCAGTTGAGAACTATATATATATATATATGAATTTGTTAGTTTAAACCCATTACCTTATCCAACAAGTCAAAGCTTAGACAAGATTGAATTTCCTCAATCTCTTATTTGAATTTATGGCTGAAAATGTAGTTAATAATAAAGGTATCCATCTCGTGAATTAATGCATCCTAATCATTATACATTTTAGTTTTCTTTGTGTAATGATTTATGACAATACATCTCTAGTAATTTTGATATACAGAATTAGCATCATTAATTTATAACTTACTTGTTAATTCTAATCTGTAGAGTTAACTTGCTTTATTTTATCAGTAGCTAATGATAATTTAAAATATTCCAGCATATTTAAAACTAAATAATCTAGACATCATTGTACTGTTAAGCCACAAGCATAGTAGAGCAATAGGTTTTAATCCAGTCTAAAGAAAACTATAAAAGTACAAATCTAAATTCCAGTGTTTTAGAATTAAATTTTAAAGATTTTAGTTACTTGCAGAAAACGAATTCATCACTTCTAAACTAGTTCATTGCATTTTGATTTAATCTTTTTTTTCTTGTTCATTTTTAGTACAAGTTCTTCAAAAATAACATTTACTTCATCTTTAAATAAATGCAATTTGTTCTTTTAGTTGTGTTTCTTGAAAATGAAATTATGTATGGCACCAGTTTTGAAATTTCTGATGAAGTTTTATCAAAGGATTTCCTTATACCTATTGGAAAGGCAAAAATAGAAAGGGAAGGTAAGTGGGATCTTTATTTATCTTAAAAATTCAAGTACATTCCAAAAATCAGACAAATTTTCTTTGTCTGAGCAGGCTTTTTTTTATAAATTGTCTTTTTGTCACTCAATTTTTAATGAGCTAAATCTCTAAAATTTTGGAAACTGGTTAATATATAAATGGTGAATATATTCAAATGCAAAATTTCATACACATCACAGTATTTTTTTTATTGTGTATAGATTTCAGATTTGCTTAAACATATTTTAGACAGCTAAAGTTTTATTGAGCAATCACTATACCCAGACAAAATAAAGTGCAAATCAAAAGATAAATCTGACGAACTTAGCAGCAGATTGAAGCAATAATAAACACGATCTAAAGAAGTAATGGGAAATGACATGTAGCAGAGCTGGATAGAAAATGGAATATGAGTACGAAGATTTCTGAGATACAGTGCTGTTCATAAACTATTATAAAAGACACATACAGATCAAAGTAAGTGATTACATAGCAATGGGTGGAAATACAATAGAATCTTGGAACAAGACTATTTTCCTGTAAACCTTTAAACAGATCCTCATTTTGTGCTAACCTGAATATGTTGCATATTTTCATAGGTAAACAAACTTGCTGATCCAGTGTTCTAAAACATTGGGGAATTCTTTAGATGGGTGGCCGATATGGAGATCGGTCACAGGCTTAATTTTATTTAATTTTTTTTTTTTACTATCTTTTCATTTCACTATATGTGAATTATTTCATTATGGTTAGTATTAGGATAAAGAAAATAACTGATAAGGTATAAAGCTTTATTGAAAGAAGCTTTTGATATTCATGTAGGAGGTTCTGTAGTTTATGAAAATCACCATGAACTCTTATTGACTCAGTAAAAGCTTCAGAAATTCACAGACAAATCTTTTGTAGAAATACTTTATTAAAAATTCTGATATTTTTGTACACAATAAACTTGTAATGTTTAATACAAGTTCACCAAGTTTTTTGAAGATACACTTAATATTTTCTGAGTTATAGTACATGTTACATGATGGTTACAATGTTGTTCATCATGACCAAGCCCATATTCAGAGAATTAACACAGTATAAGAGATTTTAGATTTTATGGTTTTTTGTGTTGTTCTAATGTCTTTGGAAATTTGTTTAAGCATATCGTACTGAAAATCTGTATCAAATTTTACTTGTGACAGGAAAACACATAACACTTGTGGCTCACTCTAGACCTGTAGGAATGTGTTTGGAAGCAGCTAAACAACTAGCTAGTTCTGGAATTGAATGTGAGGTGAGGGGTCTGAAAATTGTATAATTTGTACAGAAAGTAACTTAAGTTCTAGCAGTCTCCTTCATTTGATTTATATCATTATTATGTTGTTCCCTTTTTTAACTTGTCACTAGTGTGATGAAACAATGTAAGAAAGATTCTTAGTACAACTTTTATTGTAAAAAACAATACCTGACAGAAATGCTTCACATCTAAAATATTTTTTAGTTTATTTTTGTTTTATAATTTGTTCAGTTTCATTTACAATTAACATGTTATTTGGATAATTGTATATGACTTATACACTAGTACTTAACTTTTTTATTATTACTAGAAACATGGATATTTTTTAAATTTATTCTTTTAAAGTTAAAATTGTTAAGGTTATGTTGGCATAGCATGAATTAGTATTGTTTTTACCAAACTTAGAAAATTTTCATTCATTTTGAAATATTGTACACCACAAAGGGTTGTTTGCAGTTCTTGTGAATCACTTAAAAACATATTTTCAATCTACTTCGCTACTACGTGTAGCATGCAAGGGATGTGGAATTTCATTTGTCTTTTATTGATATGTTTTCATGCATGGTGGGGCAAAAGTCAGTGATAAGGAGTTCACTCCTGATAAGAGATATTGAATGAATTCTGTCATCTTTCCTGTATAGGTTTTTGCTATGAATGATTTCCCTGTGCTATCCTTTTATTTGGAATGTATAGGAACACTCGTTTAGTAATGCAGTGTACATGTAATTTGTTTTTCATTCTCACCAAGCAAAAGTTCCTTTTCTTAGTTAAAAATCCAATCCTTTATTTTACTTTATACAATAACACGTGTATCTTGTACCACCTTCATAGATTATTTAAATTGTTTATGTAATTCATTCTTTTAGAGATGTCATGAAAGTCAAGGCCAAAGCTTTTTTTATCTTTATGTTACTGCTATTGAAACAACCTATATAGTGTTTACTTGCAAGACTTGGAGGTTTCAGCATTCAATACACTTTGACCAAGGTTGATTTTGGGTCATGAAAAACCTTGACTTATAGAGCTAAAAAGAATCTGGTCTAAACATTATCTGAAACTTATGTCTTTGTACAGGAAGGAAAATTAAAAAGTTTCTGTAATTGCTCAAGAGAAATGTTATTATGAGTATTAAGTTAATAAAATAGGAATATTGACCCATTGACTGTAGCTGCTCTAAATGTGCACAGTATTTTTGCAAGCTGTACACCATATATGGCATACTCGCATTCAACTGCCGAATGCAGACCATATCCTATATGGCGAATCAGCAGTCAGTGGGTTAAATATGGCTAAAAATTGCTTTTGTCTGCAGCAAGTTCCCTCTCAATTGGCAACTGTTTCTATCATCAAAATGTTTAATTTTTTTATTCTATTGGAAGGAAGAGTGATTGTTTTTTCATACCTTTAATCTTGTTTCTTATCATTAAATATGATCTTTTATTAAGAGTAGAAATACCATTTGTGTATGGCTAGTGTTTCCAAACTAATCTCAATAAATGTGGATAGCCTTGTATTAATCTAACTAAAATATGAAAGTTGTCAACACACTGTTTTTAGTTTTGTAAAATATTCGTCACATTGTGTAGGATTTGAAGAAATCCTGAAAACAAAGTCATTTACTTAACCTATTTATTCTGCTTCTATAATAATGGACTGAAATGTATCTTTACTAGTAGAGGTTAGAGAATTAAAGGCATCTTATTTATACTGGGTACCTGGTGTTAAAATTATATGTAATACAAATAAAGTAACAGTGGTTTATGCTGGTCAGTTGCTTCCCTAACAGATGTTAGTACCTTTCCATGATAGGTTATAAATTTGAGAACAGTTCGTCCCATGGATGCTGAGACAATTTTTAACTCTGTGATGAAGACAAATCATCTTGTAACTGTAGAGGGTGGATGGCCGCAATGTGGTATAGGATCTGAAATATGTGCTCAAGTTATGGAAAGTAAGAATTCAATTTGTATTTCTGTATGAATCAAACCAAACACAGTGTATATACATAGAGAGATTAACATGTGTACCACAGGGTACGGAGAGAGAAAGAAAGTAAATTTAAGGTAATACATTATTTCATTTCTGTACTTCTTTGCTATTGCATAACCTTCTTCATCCATATACCATAGTCTGTACATGAAGCAAAACTCGTTATGAGGAAATATTCTATAAAATAGGATGAAAAAGTGAAGAAGTGGAGTTTAAAAATTGTCTAATTGTTTTTACCTTGATTAATCATACCTCAATGTGTTTGTTTTTGTACTTATCTACATAAAAAGGCAACCTCAAATTAGTCTGTTGTTTTGTAGGCTTAACGCAGAAGATAGTTGTATTTAAAAAAAACAGTTTAGATTAGTTTAGCTTTATGCTTAACAACAATCAAACAATATTTATAGAATGGAAGTTTAATTATATTCTATTTCAGGGAATAATATTAGTTCAGCATACTTTATTTAATATATTCTTTTCTAATAAGCATAAATTTCTGCCAAGTTTTCATTATGTTGCTCCCTACACCAATTAAAATGGTCAGAAAAGCCTATTTTAATCTTGTTTAATTAAAAAACATAACGTATTATATTTGGTGTTATTTGCTTAATATGCCATTTCATGCCAGATCTATATTTTTATTTACAGGTCAAGCATTTGACTACTTGGATGCTCCAGTGGTAAGAGTAACAGGTGTAGATGTCCCTATGCCCTATGCACACACCCTTGAACTACATGCTACTCCAAGAACAGAGGATGTAGTCTTTGCTGTCAAAAAGGTTCTTAATGTCAGTTAAAGGATATTATGCTACATGTTGTTTAATTCAAGAAAGTAGTTCAAAAATAGTAATCAACACAGATACCAAGTTGTAGGACACTTGCAAGTAAAGCTTGGCGGAACTTGTTACATGACTTGAAAAAGACTTGTAACTTGTTAACAAATGTAACATTTGATCCAAGAAATAGAGTGCTTTTAGTCATTATTTGAATCACTAGTTTGGATATTTTATACCAACCTGAATATTCAGTGTTTGTTTAATTACAACAATCATTATTTATCATGAGTTATTTGAATGATAAGAATGAGAAAGATAAAAAATTATATGGTATTAGAAACTCAACAAGTTAAGTAAATTGTAGAAAGGTTTCTATTAAAGCTTAAACAGAAAAAAAAGAGATATAAACTTTGCTAATGCATCCAAATTGTACATATAAATTTAACCTTTCTGAATTCCTCTTAACCCCACTATTTGTTTGGTTGGCCTAATACTTTCTTTAAAAATGACCTGGTTATTTGGCTTGGTATTTGATTTGTAAAATGATATGCTTCTGTTTGTTTGGTCATACCAGTCATTATCTATGAATTATAGGTTAAATAAAAATATCACAATCATATACTTGTGTGGCATTTGACATTACCATGGAACATTTTCTACCACAGTTCTCTGACATATTGTTAACTCCCAGTATGTATTCACACTGAGGTTATATGGAGACAAAAACTGTATATCTTTCTTAATTGTTTTCTCATTATAATTGGTGCTTTTACTGAAGATAACCTCTCTCTCATCACCACC
>NW_013666332.1:4729-5517 GCF_000517525.1 Limulus polyphemus | reverse complement strand
TAGACCAGGCATCAGTGGCATAGTGCTGCATTTTATAGTACAGGAGCCCTGCCAAAATTTTTCACGTGATGTAAAAACCAAAATCTGATTTCGATTTTTGTGGGTCCATTTTAAATAAAGAAAATAAATGCAATACTAATTATTTGAGACTACTTACATTAGAACTAAATTGAATATGCATATGTAAAAATAATTACTGAGAGAAAACATGCAACTCAACTTCCTATGAATTAAACAGAAAAGAAAACAATAACTGGATACCATATAAAAATCATTAACATTAAAACAAGTCTTAAAATACATATTTATTCATTTACTATATTTCTAACTGCACTAAAGTATTAAGAACTGACTATCATTTTTTGCACATCTGTCTTATCAACACAAATGACTAAAACAAGTGACCTTTGTTATATATATTATGTAAATAATAAATCTTAAAAATGTGTTTTAAACAGAATGTAATTGTAAAATGTACTGTATTGTTTTATAATCATATTCAGGTATCATAATAACCATATTTCACCATTTTAATGCTCTGATACCTGCTCTTGAACCAAAGTGGTAACATTGTGCCTGATGCCAACTTCTGAGGGAGAGTAACAGTGTGTGTGCTGGAGAGTCTGAAAGAGCTCCACAAGTGAACATAAGGGATCTTAAACATCTAGTATTCTCTGATGCTCAGAGTTTGGTTATTAAAAATCATTTCAGCTGTAAGCTGAATAAGTTATTATATATATATATATATATATATATATATGTGTGTGTGTGTGTGTGTGTGTTGTTTT
>NW_013666332.1:0-4708 GCF_000517525.1 Limulus polyphemus | reverse complement strand
TTATTATATATATATATATATATATATATATATGTGTGTGTGTGTGTGTGTGTGGTTTTTTAGTTTTTGAAGTGTCGAGATTCATCTTCAGTTGCGGGTGACTGAGCAACATTTCGGTGTAGTCTGCTAGCACTATGCCCTTGCCAGGTGTCTCTCCCACTGAAGTCTCTTCATGAAAATTACATGAACTTCTTGAAAGTAGTGGGTGTATTAACAGGTTGGGTGTCATGATGTGGAATTCCCACATGTTAAAAGCTGTCTTGGGTCCAGATGCCAGATCCAAAGTTTTAAACCAACAGGAACCTTATAACACATCCACAAATTCATCTGTTTGTGGTAAAGGAATTGCATCAGTGTGAGTTACCATGTTCACTCTAAGAGCAACACAAAACCTTAGTGCACCTTCTTTCTTCCTGACAACCATCACTGGAGACAACCAAGCACTCATTGAAGATTATATGGTTCCATTCTTCAAGATCAATCTATTTAGTACTCCAGAAAAGCTGGTTTAGTGATTGATTTACTGGACATCTGTCACCTATATCTATGTTTTGGCAAATGACTATTGTCTAACCTATTGTTTCCCAAAAGCGGTCTGCAGACCAGTTCCAGACCTTGACTTAATTTTTACCTGCTTGCAACATGTTTTGGCTGTTGAAAACACTGACACTTACGTTTCTTTCAATATTTGATCACTAAAAGTTGTCCAAGTCTACCTTTTTTTTCTTTTTTTTAGAATTTTTTTTTTGTAAATAACGTATTGTTCTACTTATGTCATTAACAGATATTTTACTTGGAATATCCGTCCCTGAATATGTTTTTGGAATTTTACTGGTCCATGATTACCAAAAGTCTGGGAACCATTGGTTTAACCCACTCAGCTATCTGGTCCCACAAGTATTTTAGCATATTCAACAAACAAGTCACTGATTTGCTTTTGTTGCATTGGGTCTAGATTGTTTTCTCAGTCCTCAATTACTGACCTTAGATATGTTTGTAGCCATATACTTCCTTTTGACAATAGTGTGACAAATATAACCATTGTGTTGGTCACTTCTACATCATTTACTGCATCTTTAACCATTCCAGGTGTATGCTGGGTTGCTGATTTCCATAATTACAGGACAACACTGAGACTTCATCCATTATTGGATGGATAACTATGAGCTAATGCTTACTGCTTTCTGGACAATAAACATTTCATGAGTGTCTTCTACAACAGCACAACATTATATCAAGACTGTAGACTTTGTCCATAGTAAGCTATGGAACACCACTTGTGAATATACAGAGATACTGGTATTCCTTCTGTTATCTACATTCATAAAGTCTGGACTCAATCTGGATGGCATCAATCACCCATTGCACATATAAACCTGATGGATATTTTCTGCAGTGCATACATCCTAAGGCTGCCAAAGCCATATCCAAGATTAGAGAATACTACTTTCATTCTGTGAGTGACATTTCTTAGATAGAACCAGAGATTTACCTCTTCTAACGTGTAGTCTATCATCATTTGACACAATGGCTAGAGTAGTAGTCTCTCTTGAAGAGCCTGGAAGTCAGTGTAGTGGCATTCTAACTAGAGATAGTAGAAGTACCTCAATAGGTAGATCCATCTAAGATGTAGCCACTAAAGCTGTAACTGTGGGCTTTTTTCTCTAATAACCAGCCTGTAGTTACGATTTTATACTGAATCTTGACAAAAACTGCCTCTGTGAAGGTGAGGATGTTCCTCATGTTCAGGTAATGCCTCATGGCTTTACGTAGGAGTCCCTCAATGAACTTATCCATGAAGATGTCCTCTCAATCTGCTGTTGTCATTGGAGGGTAGGGCTTACTGTGCAATCAGTGCATATCATCCACATAAGCAACCAGACCTTCATTTCAGTTCCTCTTTCTAACCATGAACTTGGCTTGATAGATCCACGACAGGACCAGCATGTCCAGATGGTTAGGGTGCTCGGATTGCGGATTCGAATCCCCGTCACACCAAACATGCCCTTTCAGACATGGGGCATTATGATGTGACAGTCAAACCCACTATTCATTAGTAGAATAGTAGCCCAAGAGTTGGCAGTGGGTGGTGATGACTAATCTTTCACTGCTAAATTAGTGATGGCTAGCACAGATAGCTCTCCTGTAGCTTTGCACAAAATTCTTAACAAACCAAATCTAGATCCATGACTCTCACACGGTCAAATCACAAGTATATAACTGTTCCAGTCCTCTTGCTATGCCTCGTCCAGGTGTTTAATAACATGGCTTAGAATAAAGCATTGAACCACCTGTTTCTTAGTCCAACCATTCCAAAGTAGTTACTTGCCTTAAATGCTTTAAGAACAGGCCCAGGTTTACTTTCACTGCTCTTTTCAGCATTAGGATGAAATCTATTTTGCTTCATTCACAGGAACCTTGGGTACTAACTGAAGCCTCTCCTTTGTGCAATCTCACCAATGACTGACAGATGTTGCAGATGCAGGGTGGTAGACATATTCAGGTACACGAAAACTCAGGTGAGTTGTTGGTACCTGGCAGCAGGATGATGAGTTATTTGTCAGGTTTTGTTGTGAGTTGTTTGTCAGGTTTTGTTGTGAGAAATATTCATCCTTGCAGGATACCTCCTGACTTAGAGAGGCTCACTACCCCATGGTTCACGATCTTTACCCACAGATGCCTAATGGCACTTCTATTCCTTTTCAGCTGGTTATGAGTGGATTTGACCAAAGCTAGGGCTATGTTATTCTGGCTGGTGACAGTTGGAGCCCTGTAGAGACCTCATCAAGTGGTCTCAAACTCTCCAGGCACCATTCCACCTCAACAATGCTCATTTCTTCACTTCCCTTTGTTTATAATTCATCTTAGGGGCATGGTTTGATCTACAGGTGTGGGTGCATTAAAAGTTTAGCATCAAATGTGCAAAGTTGAAAAATGGATTATCTGTGCTTTGTCAACCATGAGGAATCTAACCCTGGACACTAACATTACAAATCCAGTTGGTCAGTGGTAAGTTTAAAGACTTACAATGCTAAAATTCAAGGTTCGATCTCTTTCAATAGACAAAGTATAGATAGCTACTTTGCACTAAAAACAAAACTTACAAGGGCCTTGGAAGATTTACACTGGGCTAGCTACCGGGGAAATCACAGAAAAGATTTAGTAAGTGAGTTGGTGCTTCTGAATGTTTAAACTAAGGTAAAGCTGCTCCAGAACCAATTTGATTACAGGTTTCTGTTTCTAATAAGACCCAAAACTGATTGCCTAAATTTGGATTTTTATTTGTTTGTTCATTAAAATAGCGCAAAGCTATTTGGGGTTATTTGCGCTAGATGTCCAAACTTTTTAATTGATAGAAAAGAGAAAACGAAACAAGTCACAAAGACACGCCGTCAACTATTGGGCTACTCTTAACAAATAAAAAATGTCTTGATTAATTGTAACTAGCATGTGAGATAACTTCTAATTATGAAGAATCGAGACATGATACAATTACAAATATGTTATTGTAATGCAGTAGGTGAGCGCAATGTTAACGCACTTACTCAAAAGAGCAAACAAAAGTACAATGAACAACGTAGTTTGGTTAAATATGCTATTAACTGGAGAGTTCTAACTGCAACTCTATCTTTGAACCTGTGTACAAGACGAGGGCTATCTGCGCTAGCCATCCCTAATTTAGCAGTGTAAGACTAGAGGGAAGGCAGCTAGTCATCACCACCCACTGCCAACTCTTTTACCAACGAATAGTGGGATTGACCGTCACTTTATAACGCTCACACGGCTGAAAGGGCGAGCATGTTTGGTGGGAGTAACCAGATCGTACAGTTTGAACTACACTGAGTGGTTACAAGTAAATAGACACCTACTATTTCGTCATTTAACTGATTTATGCTAACTAATTTGTGTTCACAGAGCACTATATAAATGAAAATGGTCCACACACTAATTATCTTGTGCTACAACATAATTAGAACTCAAGGTTCTCTCGAATTGTCAGATTTTGTTAGAGGAAGGATAGTTGGTCAAGCAGATGGTGGAATAAGTCAGCGGCAAATTTTGCAGAATTTGGGAATCCCGCTTTCGACAGTCAACAGGATCATCGTGCAGTTCAGGAAACACGGCAAGGAAACAAGTGAGCAGCGTCCAGGTTGTCCTGGTTCATTGGAGAGGACAAAAATAGCTGTTAAGAGGAGCATCGAAATGGTTCCCAGATTAACGACTGCAGAAGTGGCCAAAGTTGGTGGGATGAGCCCGAAATCTGTTCAACGGACTCACCACAGATTGGGTTATCGTTGCAGAGCAGCTAGACGGATGCCCTTATTAAGACCTGTCAACATAGTCAGACGAAAGAAGTGGGCAAGTGATATGATGACCAAGCCTCTGGACTTCTGGAAGACCATATTCTTCTCAGACGAATCAAGATTCGCTCAATTTTCGGACAGTGGAAGGATATGGGTCTGGAGAATGCCTCACCAAGAGTTTTGGCTCAACAGATTGCAGCCAACTGTGAAGCATGGTGGTTTCAGCGTGATGGTTTGGGGAGCTGTTTGGGTTGGTGGAAGATCGAGCTTAGTGAAGTGCGTTGGCAACATAAATTTTGCGAAATACATCGAAATATTAGAGGAAAGACTCTTGCCACTTTATTCCTCGGGTTTCGTGGAAAACAACACAACGTAATTCCAGGAAAATAGAGAACAATGTCACA
>NW_013666331.1:450783-452103 GCF_000517525.1 Limulus polyphemus | reverse complement strand
GTTACGACAGCGGAAGTCACGTGACTCTAGTAACACGTCATGATATTCTCGAAGGTTTGTGAATGCTCGAGTGTTTACTAGATGTGCGGTATTCTTGTATATAAATGCGCCATACAAGGAAACTGAGATAGAGACAGACAATTGAGTCAAGCGCGGTAGTGCGTGAATCATTCATTGTGAATTATAGCATTTGTTTAAGTTAAACTGACTGTGGAAATTAAGTGTATTGCAAAGTTGTATTGAGAAAGAATAAACTAGTTTTATTTAAGAAAGGACTTGTATCGCTAAAGTTTCTTCGGAAAGAATTTTTACGGAAAATTAACAAACGAACAGAGACGTAACAATATGTTTTGCCCATTGCTGTGCAGTAACAAAGCTAACATACAAGACAATTAAAAATCGAGAATTTAAAACCTACAACTAGGGATCGCAAAAAAAAGTAAGCAAACAAAGTTGGAAATCTACTGTTGACAGTTTACTCAAGCTACAAGTCCCTGTTATGATTCTACTATAAAATTATTGCAAATGATATCTACTGTAGTGTGGGATCGAACAGGGATTTCCAAAAAAAACTGAGAGAGTACTTTTAAACTTAATCTTCTAAATCTTCTAAGTTCTTCACTTTCCGCAATCAAAATTACAGTTTTCCTAACGTGTGCATTAGTTGGAAACTACAAATCGTACATTTTCTAGAGCATTAATTGGAAAATGCCACGTGAAAGGTCCCCGATTTTGCTATTGTATATTGTTACTCGAGCAAGTTTTTAACGATTACCATAGTAGATTTCCCTATTCAGACGACGGTAATGATCCTTTCTACTATTTCTTATAATTAGTGCGTGAGTGCGTATTCAGTATTTATTACCACTGCATATAGCCCTATTTAATATAACAATTGCTATTTTCAAAAATTGGTGTTAAGGTAGCGCTTGTAATTGTTGTCGATAATTGGCGACTTTCGCTATATGTGTCCCTGTTATCTACTTTGCATGCATTATTTGTGTCGTCTTATTCTAGCAAACACTTGCGCACAGCAGGCAGTTGAAGAACATACATATGTGTCATATAGACCTAACGAGGTAACCATTTTACTGCGTCTGTTTACATTGCATTAATCTGTGTTGTACTATCTTAGAAGAAACATTATTCCGTTCTAGTGAGATTGTTTTGTTTCTGTTCATCTCTTGTTACATTACACTGCGACATTGACGGAAGCCGGTCATTAAATCTGTGATGATACAATATTTGCCTTCAAGACGGTACTTTGAGAACAACTTTACATTTTTTTTTTTGTTTGTTGTAGTTGTATACCAATACATA
>NW_013666331.1:439946-449783 GCF_000517525.1 Limulus polyphemus | reverse complement strand
GTTGTTGTAGTTGTATACCAATACATATGTTTATTCTTTGTTGTACATTTGTTATTTAATTTGAATAAGTTCAGTGTGGTGGTTGGCTGGAAAAATGCAAATGCAGCAGTAAAACTGTTGAAAAACATGTAACATTCAACTGAACGCATATGCTTAAAATTTATTCTTCATAAATAGACATAAAACAAATTAAGAAACAAGATTAGTAAAAATTGTTAATTTAAAAAGGGGGAATAGGGATCGTGAAAAAAGTACAGAAGACAAGTTGAATCAAAATGCAAATATTATATTTTCAAGCCTACAATTAGTGACTCTAAAAAAAGTAAACAAACAAGGCTGGAAATAATGTCCTCATTATTTTCCCAAGGTACAAATCCGTATGTTGACTCTACTAAAATTCATAAATAATAAGTACTGTAGATATGGAGTAATTTTGACTCTATATTATTAATTATTCTACGATTCATATTGTTTTTTGTAAAATATTTCAACATCTGAAATACCAAAGAAGTGATTATGTTTAATCATATGTTCAAATATATGAGAAGGAGCTTGTTGAAAGTCGTCGAATAGTTTCACTATCAAAGAACTATTACAGTCTTTACATTGAATTTGATACACTGATCCTACATTTTTGACGAGCACATTATATATCTGTTGTATTAAATGATCTACATTTACCAGCAAACTCCATAGATTGGTTTGTTTGTTTGTTTTTGAATTTCGTGCAAAGCTACACGATGGCTATCTGCGCTAGCCATCCCTAATTTTGCAGTGTAAGACTAGAGGGAAGGCAGCTAGTCATCACCACCCACCGCCAACTCTTGGGCTACTCTTTTACCAACGAATAGTGGGATTGACCGTCACATTATAACGCCCCCACGGCTGAAAGGGCGAGCATGTTTGGTGGGGATTCGAACCCGCGACCCGCAGATTGCGAGTCGTGTGCCCTAACCACCTGGCCATGCCGGGCCACCCATAGATTGGAGAACTGTAGACATTAGTATTAGGCCTAATGTATTTTATAACACTACGTTCGTTATTCAGTCCCTTAGTGATATTCACTAAGAAAAAGACTCTTTAAATAGCATTTCAACCACCCGTTGTCAGCCATATCCATTGCCGACGGCAGGTTTCCCTCAATACAAAACTCATCGGGCCGGTTAGGATACAACGAAATACTATACACACAAGCCATTTGTTAAAACAACAATTGTTATAAATAGTATACTGTTGGCTAGATATTGTTGAAAACCGTGTGCTCTCGATATTTCTAGAATTATGGTTCTATCCCTGAATAATATTTGGTACTTAAGTCATAAGACGCAGTTGCAGCAACGGGTTTTAATCGTGCGCGCAAGGAATGGGAAGGGTTTAGGTTAGTGAGAGGGTCGAGCTGTCCCCTTAACTATAAACTTTTGCATTCGTGTAAATTGTAATGGTCTCGTTCATCGTTATTTTTGCATTGTTCTTGATTGAACGGTAACAAATAATTTGAATGATAAACGATAGAGAAAAAATTCCGACGTTTTGCAACCCGCAAGCAGTAATAGTTAAAGTGAAATGATCGGTTCAAGGCCATTTAATACCACTTCATGTTTCACAAACACACACTAGGAGGTGGTCTCCTGTGAAGAGCTTTTCACGTTCAACTTAAAGCTTGTGTAAGGTAAAAAGGTTCTTCGTCATTCTTAACCTCTATATCAAATAGAAAAAAATAAAATAAATTTTAAAAAGCAGAAAAATTACTGTTTTTGAGTTAGCAAATATGCAAGTTATGATACAAAAGAAAAAAGAATTATATCAGTTTCTTGAAGTCTCCCGGTGGGACAGCCGTAAGTTTACGGACTTATAGCCCTAAAATCCGGGGTTCGATTTCCCGCGGTGCACACAGTAGATAGTCCAATGTGGCTTTGTTCTAAAACCAACAGTTTTTTGAAACTCCGTGCATATTAATGGGAAATTATGCTGATATGAATGCTGTACAATGTGTGTTGTTCAGAGAAATAACTGGCTGAGGCAGATAAATCCAGCAGAGAATTGTTGGGTCTCCTCAATCCTGAAGACTGAGAAGCCTTTTACACATACTCATTGTCATTGACTATTTTACAAAGTTGATACATTGACACAGTCTGTAGCTGGTATGTTAGCAGATAATACAGTTTGGAACATTGGACTAGAAGTGTATTGGTCAAGGAGCTAATTCAACAGCCAATTATTCTCTAAGCTGTGTGGAGTTTAAGGGGTGGTGAAGCCGTGCACTTCACCTTATAAATTACTAAGCTCATACTTGCCAAGTTTGTTAATCCTGACTGAACTGACTAGGATGGGAACTTACCATATATCATGATGTTGTACAGGACAACTAAACAAAGGTCTACAAGCTGTTCACAAAATAATCTCATGTTTGGGCAGGAAATCCATCAACAACTCTGGAAGACCATCCAACGTCAGTAAAAAATGATATGATATAACAGTAAAGGAATGGAAGTTCCAGTGTGAAGACTAAGTCTGGATGTGGTACATGTCAGAAGCACAAAAAACAGTTTAGTTACAGCACAGATATGAGTTATGCAACAGTGCATGAAGCACATCATTAAGCTACATTTGTACATTACACAAGAACCTCTTATGCACTGACTTGATCAGGAATTTGTTGATAACTGTATGTTGTTTTCGGACAAAGCACAAGAAGATGGGCAATGTTATCAAACATTGGTGGGTCTACTATAACAATGAAAACCTCTGTCTTACAAGATGGTCCTCACGATTCAAATGTGCATTATAGGTATACTGATATCATGAAATACCTGTCAAATATCATTCTCTTGAGTAATAATCCTAGGGAACATAACAAAGCCGATAGTTTGATGAAACACTTACAGTATTTCCAATCGGAGCAAAAAGCAAGGAATCTTCTTTTTTTATTAAAATGCACTAAAATCATACAATGCGCTTTAGAAAATCACTCGTGAACAGTGTAAAAATATTCACCTTCCATTTCTTTTTTCATTGTTTTATATTATATTTAAAAGAGAACTCACAATCATTTTCTGAGCCCAAGCCTATTGAAGACTTGCTATGGTCCTGATTGCCACTTTTAAGTTCTGAAAAATTGCTTAGCTTTCTAGCCAATTTGTAGCAGAAATTCTGTCATACAAAGCTCACTGGACTCATCGACAGTACACTTGAACTGTATAAAACTTCTCCATGTGTAGAAAGGGAGTCGTATTCTTTATAGCACACAATGAAAATAGATTGTTATGGATCTAGGCGAAGTTTTAATGGATTTGCCTGTATTTATGTTCCTGTAATGCCGACTAAAGTGAGTGGATCGACTCGTTAATAGTAGAACAAAATTTTGTTAGTTTTACTACTGGTGTTAGCGGCCATATAGGACAGAAAATCATTTTTGATGTAGGCTGTTGTATTTAACCTAACTTTGTCTGAGTGTGTATTGATATATATACAAGAGCTTTCGTTGAAAAGTCTTACTTTTGCTGAATACTGCTGATGATTAATTATTCTGTGATGCCAGGAAAACGAGTTTAGTTTAACAGCTCATGTATAGCAGCATGTTTTAGCATCGTGCTATTGAGACATAGCAAGCAGAGATGGCCTGTTTAGATTACTCTGATAATAGTGTGTGCGTGTGAAAAATCGTGTGTAATATTGAGATGTGTGTATTAATAAATATATATATGTATGGCGTTGCACATTTGCATAGACATTACATAAAGTTCTTCATGAGTGTTGTATAACACAATTGAATCAGTTACACAAATAACACAACTTTCATACAACAGATGAATGAAAAAATAGGATTGGGTCTGAATGTTAAGACACTGAGGCATGAAGCTGATAATAATATTGTCCTGTAAAGCAATATTTCAAAATGCCCCTGATATGTTATTCACTGCTGTTGAATGAATGTTTTATTTTTGGCATTAAAATAATTGGCAAGTAGTGTATTTTCCTATAAAAGATCAAAGTAACAGCTGAGCTTACACTACAATTAGAAGAAACTTAGTTCATGTTATTTTCACTAGTAATATTTTGACTGGGAAGAATTAAAAAGTTCATGAGTTGGCAAAATGCTGTGTAGATGGTAAAATTCCCAAATAGTAGCTTTAATTATGAAAAATGAGATGTTAGTGTTAATAGATTTTCGTGGTCAGAAAGCAGAGGATAGCATCAGTGCAGTGGCTGGCCTTTTTTATTATTTGTGTTTGCAATTTCACCACCCATTTCTTTCTTGTTGGACCCGGGTCTGTTTTTGTTTTTAAAGCAGATAGTCAAGAGCACCCACCAAATTTTGAGCTATTCATGTTTAGGAATACTTTAGAGAGATTCAAAATACTTGAACAATACATCAGTTGTAAGGTATATAATATCTTTGAACGAAATATTTAGGTATAAATAGTGTCAAAACTTGCAGTTATGTTAGTCTATCCAAAACATCACTGTGAATTTGTTTGTATATTTCAGAATTATCGTGCAAAAATATATAGAGGACTATCTGTGCATACCCATACCTTATAAATTTGAACTATTAGCAACAAGTAAAAAGCACCCACCATTAATTCTTAAATTTCTCTTGTCTGAAGGAGTAATATGATTTGACTGTCACTGTTATAGCACTCCCCAGAGTATGGAGATAGTTTTTGTGGCAACAGGCAATGAAAGAATAGCCTTTGGTTTCACAGCCTGAGCACACTAACCACTATGCAATACTCAGCTCAATTTTGTTAACAATACATAAATTAAACAATGTTAAAATTCTAATTGGTCCACACAACTAGCCAGTTGTTCTTGCATCATGTTTCCAACCACCTATACTTTACCTTTCACTATGGAAGAAGATAATTATTTTAAAACATCGAACTGTCACTGACATCCCCGAGACTTCGGGTGCCAATCCTATATTTATTCTAGCAAAATAATAGCCAACAGATGAGGATAAATACTAGCTGATTTGTTGGAGGTTGAGGCTCTGGGCAAAGCCACGAATGGGTTGGAACTAAAGTATATTTATATACCACTACCACCACGGCTGACTGCTGACCAAACTTCTACCACAAAACCGTCAGGAAAGGTGACTACCATGACCACAACATTGGAAATGCTGTGTTGTCTAGTCTTCCCATAACACACTCACATCCCCACATCCGAGGTTACACTGACACTAGTGAGAAGGGAGCTGACAAAGGTCTTGAGACGTCAACTTAAAGCTGTGAAGTACCCCATCGAAGGCTACATGGTTATTAAACATCATTGGTGCCAAATGTGTACCCACCTTCAGTGAAGCCAATTTTTACCAATATTACCAAGACCCAAGAAGACCTTACCAGAGTTTAAATCTGGCTGGAAGTTTTCAGAAACCAGAAGAGTCAATCAACATCTTGGAAAAAAAAAAGATAGGGCAACGTTCATACAGCATTCAACACTATGAATACTAATGCCACTAAGGTCAACATAATGGCCTTGGAATCCATGTGAAATAAATAAAGAAGTAAGACTAACTGGTCTAAAATGTCCAGAATAATTATCATCACCTCCATTAAAAATAGGCATATCATTAGCGACTCCATTGCTGAGCCCATGCTTAATGTATATTGACCTACTGAAACTGTGATATTGAGACCTTTATCTCCTCATAGTGTTCAACAAAAACCCTGTAATCACCAACCTTACGAGCCCATCTCTGTTTTCATATTCTACTACTTAAAGCACACTTAAAATAACCCCTTCATCTTGATTTAACATGACACCTTTTCTCATTTTCTAATTCATCTTTAAACCAAATCCCCACGTTTCCTATAGTCTTTTGTTTGCCAGTCTACGGATTTATAGCGCTGAAAACCGGGTTTCAATACTCGTGGTTGGCACAGCAAGATTAGCCCATTGTGTAGTTTTGTACTTAACTACAAACAAGCAACCTATAGTGTTGCAACTCTCTCATTTTATCTGTCAAATTTAACATCTCAAACTTATGGCATTTATTCATGATTTTCTACATAATGTCCTTAATAAATCGATTATGTCAATCTTGACTTAAAAACAATTTGTTTTAAAGAACTTCCCAATTTAATACAACATCACGTATTAATTAATTATCCCAAGTAATAAATTTTGTACCATGGCTTAAAGGTTGGCTTTCTAAAAATTATGAACTAAAATTTAATTTTTTTTTACATCAGCATCTAACAAAGGACCCTATTTGAATATTAATAATCGCTCTTTCTCGAATGTTCTCTCACTTTAACATCATCATTAGTGGTTAACAATAAATTCAAAATGGCACACTTCTTGTTAGTTCTCTGAATATTTGATGTAGAAAACCATTTTGAATAATTTCAAGAGACCTCTCTTCCTCACTGTTTGACTCCATAAAATCCCAATCAGTGTTTTTGAAATTAAAATATTCCATAAGTTTTGCATTATTATATAACTTTCTCATTTTCTGTGATCAAGTGGCCTATAACAATTGCCAATTAAAAACTTTCTGCATTTAAAAATAGGCCGGGCATGGCCAGGTGGTTAGGGCGCTTGACTCGCAATTTGTTGGTCACGGGTTCGAATCCCCATCACACCAAACATGCTCGCCCTTTCAGCTGTGGGGGCGGTATAATGTAACGGTCAATCCCACTATTCGTTGGTAAAAGAATAGCCCAGACTTCCCTCTAGTCTTACACTGCTAAAGTAGGGACGGCTAGCGCTTGTGTAGCTTTACGCGAAATCCATAACAAACATTTGGAAACTCTGATTCAATTGTAGATTTAATCTCTTCACTATCCTTTTTTATGTCTTCAGTTCCAATAGGTTGCATTTCATCTCTTCTATAGAAAGTCACTCCACCTCATCTTTTTAAAAAGCCTATTATTATTAGATAACTTAAAACCTGGAATTTGTAAATAATTCCTATTATCAATGTTCGCCATATCTAACCAAGTTTTAATAATTCCCATTATTTCGTAGTATTCTATTTCAAATTTTGCCCTGAATTTATTCATTTTCCCCCTTAATATTTCTGTCACTACAGTAATAGCAAGTGAGTTTTTTTCTTCAATCTGTTATGTTTGTTTTTAAATGCGTGAAACTTATCTATAACACTATTATTTAGCTTGTTATGCTCAAAATCATCTCCTCTTGGTTTTAACTTCCCTATCAATTTTTATTAACATTTTCCGAAACACGCTCAATTTAACCAGTCTATAAGTTACTCTAGCTATGATGCATGTTCCAAATAAACATATAATAGCTTTTGTTTATCTTTTCTTTTTCTCCTTTTTTTTTTTCATTTTTTGGCTAAGTTTATAAAAAAATTTAACACCTAGCGATTAAATGGAATATCAGTTAAGCGGAAATTCGGTTTGATTGCTGACGTTATTTCCTTTTGTCACGTTGTCGGATTTGAGACTAGTTGCTGCTGGTTTATGGTAGCGAAAGATTATATTTAAAATCGATAAAAACTTCTATAGAAATGGGAAGTAAGTCAGATTATATTTAACAAGACGTATCTAAAAGTAAAACTACTATTTATCAATATTAAAACATATATTTTACAAAATTAATATGATTCGTTTGTGCATATGGTACTCGACTACAAATTACAATAATGAATTCAACTCTAACCCTAGTACTACTGCTAGTCCTATTTTACTATTAGTATTTATGTTACTAATCATTTTACTTTAGTACTAATTAAAATTATTATATTAGCTTTAATATCTGTAGTAACTCAGTAATCATATTTTCTATAATTTATTTAAAATCTTAAACACAGGGCGCGAGTTTTCATATGATGTATTTAACTTTTAAACTTTAGCCTTTAGCTCGGAACAACAGTCAAACAAAATTGAAAAGACACTACGATGCTTAGTCGTACGGTTACCGGGTTAATCACTCACGTTGGGTTAATATTCTAAACCACGATCTATTTAGTATCTCTATACATCGTATGACATTGCTTGATATATAGTACATGTCTATACGAATAATTTTAGTACAAATTTAGCGGTAGTTTCTTGAGTCTTAATAATAAGAATCAAACTAAATCATGCTTTAGTTAAGGCACTAAGCGGGTGTAAGTTCTAAGGGCTACTTAAGTTATTAGTAGTATTGATTTATGTGTTATTGAGCATTTTAGTTTTGTTCTGAACTATTATGATACTGCAAGATTAATAGAACTTTGAATTATGGATTATTTAATTTTTTGGAAATGTATAATTGTTTATTTTACTCAGTTATAAAAAATAGAATTTAAATGGTGAATAAATAATTTATAATAGTGAAATAAAACATTGTAAATACTTTTCAAATAGTTATTAATTGTTACTCAATTTTCTGATCAGAACATAAGAAAATTATATAGATGAGAACAAAACGAAATTTCAGAAGTAATTATAAAAAATAGATAAAAACTAATTCTTTAAAACAAAACTTAAAAACTACAGTCTGTTGTAAGTCGATACATAAAACCCAAACCCATTATGATTTGGTATCAGTATTACTGTTAACAGTATTTGGTACTAACATTAGTCCTTTCTCTCGCTTTCTATATATACACATACATACATGTATATATATATATATATTTATAAAAGAAAACTGGAATATCAGTACTTTTTTTTTTCCTTCTTTTACCAGTTTTGTGACTTCAGAGATCGCTTTTGAGGAAGCAATTTTACAGAGAATTTATAATAAAAAATATACAAGTACTAATAATGCTTGGAGATGGCTTGAATGGGTAATGAAGAAAAACTTTAATATAAGTTTAACATAACGGCATATGTACCTGTCATCATCAGGTACAAGTAGTTTACACTGACACGGATATATATATACAGTATGGAACAAAGAGGTCACATGACCAAATACTGTTGCATGACTTAAAAGAGATATCTTGGCACCCCAAGGTGTTGGTTTAGGGTAGGGTTGTTTGGTTCTTTGTTTAAAATTACTGTGTTTTTAATAGATATACTATGGTTTTTTTGAGTTGCAATGGTGGAAAACATGGGATATTTTTTATTGTGTTCTTTGAATCTGGTTTCCAATTTTCTTCCTGTTTCTCCGATGTAGAATTCTGGGCAGTTATTGCATGTTATTTTGTAAATGACATTGGTATTGTGTGATTCTAAATAATTTTTGTTTAGTAACGATTTTAATTTAGGGCCAGGTTTTTGAGAGAATTTGACATTGTCAGGAATATTGTGTTTAATGGCTAGTTTTCTCCAAGTGTGGATAATTCTTGAGCTGGTTTCAGGGACAAAAGGTAAACTGCAGTGTAATGTTCTGTTGTTGGGTTTGTTTGTATCAATTTTGTTCATAGGTTGAGTTTTGTTGTTAGAGTTTTTCAACAATAGCTGGTGGAAATTTATTAGTATGAATAAAGGAATGCTTTATGTGGTTGATTTCTTCATTTATGCAGGTTCCTTTTTTTACATGCAGATGTTACATATGGTGTGAGAGCCCGGGCAGGTTCCTTTTTTTAAAGATGTCTTGAATTTCAAATATACACTACACCAACTAAATTCAAAAGTCTTAATGGCTAGTTTTGCTGTTGTGTCACTCTTCACCAAAGTCCCTGCCAATGAAGCTTGCAGTATTGCACTTGACCTCTATATTAATGACCCCAACAAGTTAATCCACATCCCCAGCACTTTTTGCTTCCCTCTTAGAATTTACAACAACTAAAACCAACTTCATTTTCAACAATGAACATTTCCTTCAAGTAGATGGTTTAAGTATGGGCAATCCTATTTCACCCATTCTTACCAATATATTTATGACCCAGAGCAAAACATAAGCCATACATTCTGCGCTTCATCCCCCACT
>NW_013666331.1:415143-439153 GCF_000517525.1 Limulus polyphemus | reverse complement strand
CATTACCCATTCAAACCGTCTCCAAGCATTATTAGTCTCAAAGTGGGTTCCTCGTCATCGAATTTGAGGACAAATACTGCTTTTCAACTAAACATAAATTATCTAAATTAAATGCATATACTTTCCAAGTGTACAAACATAATACAGTCCATGTATAAATTAAGTACATTACAAATTATCAAAAATAAATAAAATTAGTCAATATACTTTCCTTTTTAAATTGAAATCTTATTCTAATTATACTTTTTTCTTATTATCATAACAGAAATGCAATTTATTTAACTATAATTTCATACTCTTACATTTTCTTTTCTGTAAGTCTTAGTAACTGTTTTCATGGTTTCACAATTCCTACTGACCTTGCACAACCAATTACTTCTGCCCTCTTACTACTATCTGTTTAAAGTGGTGCCAAAATATTTTTTGAAAAATAATCATTAATTTTTTTACATCATATTCCCAAAAGTGGAAAATATGGTTCTTTCAGTATTTTAGATTTTCTCAAAATACATTCATTAAAATATTTACTGGCATAGAGTGGGCTTTTTTTGGAAAATCTAACATGGAATTTGTGTAAATTTATCCTTCATTTTAAATTATCTATTTCACCAATAAATAATTCACCTCAATTTACACATTATAATGGATATATTACATTCTTAGAATTGCAATTAAATTAGTTATTCATAAAAAACAAAATTTTTTATTGTTTTGGTAGATTTTATATAACCTAAATTACAAAAAGCATAGTTCTTTCTGTCATTTTTTTAGGTCTATTCAATAATCTATACACATTTCTTGGTTGCCTTCTTCTTTCAGTTTTCTACTATTTCTTTTAATTGAGTATTAGCAAATGAAATATCAATATGTATATTTGGACAATGAGTTACAACAAAAAGTATAATATTCTCTTTATGTTCACTAATATCTCTGTTTAAATGCTTTTTATCAAAAAAGTTCTTAGTGACTTCTAAACCTCTTAATATAACTTTCTAGATAGTGACATTGAAATAAAAATGTATTTAGTTGTAATAATCTATTACCTCTCAGCTTAGTTATGTATAATATGAAAATTTAAAAATTGCTCATTTTTCTAACAAGAGAGGTCGGGTTGTAAGGGCTACCAGAAAATCTCTGAAAATATAGTACTGAATAGTTCAACTTAAGGTATTTTAAAAGGAAGAAAACATTTTCATTGCTTCTTCCCAGTTACATGTTTCCTTCTTGCATAGCAATATTTAACCTTTGTTTTCTGTCCTCGTTTTTACATAGTTGTATTTAATGTAGGTGTTTGTATATATTAGAGTAACCAAAGAATAATTAAATTTTATGTTTAAAGTACAAATTTATAATACACTAATTCAGCTTCACATTCAGATTGGAGTACAAAAGAAAGTTTAAAAAAATGTTTTCAGTTACCTACAGATTCATTTGTATGACATTGTATGTATGTTTTGTTTTTCAGTTAAATTTTTGGAAGTAATTAAGCCATTTTGTGGCATTCTTCCTGAAGTTGCTAAACCTGAGAGAAAGGTAAGCTGAATGTTTTGATCTGCTAATACATTCAGTGATATCAAATTCTAACATTTAATTTCATAAACTTTGAGGATAATTTTATTAACATTTCTGATTATATATAGCTTTAAAACATATATAAATAAACTACATTTAATTAACTTGTTCATTGAAGTTCATTATAGTTAATTAATAAAAGTATCCATTTGATATTTTCATAAAATTTTCAGTAAAGTATTTTTATTTTGATACAAAAGGACCATATTGCAATTGTGTTGTTTTTTTTGCCACCAACTTCTGGAAGGAAAAACAATGTTAGAAAGGCTTGATTTTTTGTTTCAGTCCACACATAAAGAATTACATTGGTTTTGGGGATTCTTTTATGACCTAACCTCCATAATAAACTTGGGTCTTCCCATAGCAACGTAAATTAATCAGATCAATTGAATCTTAAGGTTTAGGGGTTAATGCTGTCTACATGTTAAACAGGGATTTTAAAATGTACAACTTTATTGTGTACTTGGCATTCTTGATTTTTCAAGTAACTTCTGTAAGTTTGCATGTTGTATTAATAATTAATTTATAATCAACTTCCAAGATAAAGATATGTTTGTTAACTTTTAGTCCGCTAAAAGTTAACAATAAAAATTCAAATCCCTAAATAAAATAAATTTGTGTAAAAAAAAAATTATATATATATATATATATTTATTTCTAATCTTACCAAATTGCAGATTGGTTATGAGTTTACTTGTGTTTTGTTCAGAGCATCTTTGTGTGCCATTTATTAAAACATTGAGTTTGAAAGGAGTCGGACGTGGTTTGCTCATAACTCAACTATGTTATATAAAACTTACAGAGTATGTACATGAAGACACCTAGTAAATTTTTAAAGTGTGGCATCTTCTAAAACATTTTTCTATATGGAGTGGAACCGACAAATCTTGCATATGTATCACATTTCACTTCATTTCCCATGGGTAGTACAAGCTCTGCAGGCTCTGGTTGGAAATTTATTTTTGCTTGTAGATGAAATGAACACAGTAATATGCTGTTTCATGTCACCAAACAGTCTTCCTAAAGGATCCTTATGTGGGGCTCTCCTTGTACCTTCAGATGATGGACTGGATTTGTTCCTCTCTAGTTTCAGTGAGCCTTCTTTCTCTTTGTCAGTAATCCATTCTCTTGCCACAGAGAACTGCTTATGTTTTATTTTTTTTCTGTTGTTTCAGGGCTTTGTAGATTTTGTATGAATTGAAAAGGTCACAATTTATCAGAAAAGATACTACCTTTTTGTCCATTTTACTGTTTTTTTTTAGAATGGTGTAGTATGAGAGGTACAGATTTGCATGATCAACACCTTTCATGTGGGCATTGTATTGAAGAACACACACAGGTTTTTTATTTCTTCTCCAGTTATTCTATTTTTCTTTCCTGTGGTAGAAACAAATGAGTCATGGATGGTTGAAACCATTCTCTTGTCTTTCCATATGAAAACAAGAACATTACCTTTTCTACAGAAAGCTGTTTCACCGTTTTTCATTGTTGAAACTTCAGGCTTGGCGACAACCCTCTATTATCTCTGATTGTTCTGCAGACTCTTGTTTTTATGTTCTAGAAACAGGTTTGCAATGGAAATACTGTTGTAATAATTGTCCTGGTATATGTGGTGCCACAATCCAAGATTAGGAGCAAGAACTTAATGAATAGTCTTCTCCAATTTTTTCCCCTCACCAGTATAAATCTTCATGTTGCAACTATAACCTATGTCACTCTCACACACCATTCTTATCAGCAGACCATATTTTACTATTTTTGCAGGGTCTTTGTTCGGAATCTTAGATGTACTTTCCATGGAATCATGCCCTCATCCAGTGACAACTGTGGCTGTGGTTTGTATAGTGTCCTGAATTTGTTGAGGAAATAATCCAGTACTGGTTGACTTTTGAAGAGCCTGCCTAAAGACTTATCCATTTTCTGATTATCATTGAAATGCCAAAATGTCCAAATTAGTTCAAATCTGTTTAGGCTCATTGTCTGCAAAACTATTGGGCTAATCAAAATAGGATCTGTTGGCCAATAATCTTTCCAGTTATATTTCCTTGTCTGTCCCATTAGTAGAATAAGGCCTAGGAATTTCCTCATGTCTGTAGGTGTAACTTCAGACCATTGAAGTCCTTTAGATGACATTTTATGTTTCTCTGCAGTTTGATTATGGTAGGTACGCATTTCCTGACAAAAGATTTCAAAGAAGTCATCACCAAACATTAGACTTGTCACGGCAGCAATAGTTTTGGGTTCGGGTGGAGTTTATTGTGACCCCTAGATTTCCTTCAAACATTTCCAAGTTCGGTAGAATATCTTTTTCTGACCAGTTATTATCACAACGGGAAAACAAATCCTTAACAGGAACATTTGTAGAATCATCATCATTTTCTGATTCAGAATCAGTTTAAAGCACAACTTTACATATCTTTGTAGGTCTAACAACATCACTGCAGCTAGAGTCAGTGTCAGAATAATCCACAAACATGTCCATGTCAGAATCTTCACCTTCACTTGGAAGATCTGACAAATTATCATCAAATAGTTCAGAAATTATCTCATCTTCACTCAACAAGTTCACAGAAAAATAATAACTGTCCAAAACAAAATAAAAGGAGTCTGACTCCTTTTGATTGCAACGTTTTGATAACTGGCACACAAAGATGTTCTGCCTGAAACACGAGTGAACTCATGACCCATCTGCAATGTGTTATGGTGTACATTGTGTGTGTGTATATGATTTTAAGATATATCTATAAGAAAAAAATAAAACTATGTTGTCCTGTGTTTCTAACTTGATCTTAAACTAGAAATATCCAAGTAATGGAGCATGATTTGATCAATCAGAGATTGAAAAAATTATAGTGGACACCAGAAGTGTTAGTAGTTTTTATCACAACTGAGGAATTTAAACTTTTATCAACAGTTACATTGAAGTAATTCTTTTTTTGTTTTCAAACAATGTTGATGTTTCTTGCCAGAAGTGAGTAATAATAAAATTTTCATAACCCACAAGTTAATGTTTACATTGCCTTACAGCTCTCAGTATCAAATTATCACGTTCTGTGTTTTGTCCAGGCTGTTGTGATGAAAACATGTTTGTGTATATATATATATATATATAATGGTTTATCTTGTTATTCGTGGAATCTACAAATTATACTTGTAATATTTCAGATCCAGTTCAGAGAGAAAGTTCTATGGACAGCTATTACTTTATTCATATTTTTAGTGTGCTGTCAGGTAAGACATTTTTAAAAGCATAAACATTCTGTGTTTAACAGTTATTAGTTTTTAATCATATCTTTTTGACTCAAAAAATTTAATAATAAACATTTTTAACTAAAACAATTATCTGCAGTGATCAGTGATGCTTGTGGTTTAGCAGAGGTGATTGAATTACAAAATTACTTAAAGTTGTTTTAACCACCTGACACTTTGATGCTTAAAAATTAGTGTGTGAAACTGAAATACACGATAAAACTTTTTAACCCTCTTTATTTATAATAATGGGCACAATTATAATTGTGGTATACATATTTAAAAATAAAAATTTATATGCATAGTATTTGTTTGTTTGAGTACTCTTCCTTCTTTTATATATATATATTTTTAGTACCAAGTAATGTATCTTAACTATGTAATAACCAATAGCTTCATGTTTATTGTATATAGGGGATAATACAGGCAAAATTTGGGAGCAGTTACCACTTTTGGGTGCAAATTTTTCTGCACCCACATTTGAGAAATCATATGAAAAGGTTAGGTCAGAAATAAAAAATATATAATGTAAAATAAATAATAATAAAAACAACAACAACAAACAAAGATTTTGCTTTGCAGAATCTTGTCTAATTTGTACTTGATTGCTTCCTCTCAAATTAATTTTCTGTATTAACCTTCTGGTATAACAATAGCTATCTTAATGCATCATAATATTCAAAACTTATGAATAAGACTTCTATTACCAGTTTCAAAAGTAGAAAAAAATTTAGAATATTTATTAAAATTGGTAAGTTATTGTGGTTACTCCTTCTTTACAGATCCCACTTTTTGGAATTATGTCATCTGATTCAGCAGACCCATTTTATTGGATCAGAGTAATCCTGGCCTCTAACAGAGGAACCCTTATGGAACTGGGTATTTCACCCATTGTGACATCCAGTTTAATTATGCAGTTACTTTCAGGAGCAAAGATCATTGAAGTTGGTGACACCCCAAAAGATCGAGCATTGTTCAATGGAGCACAAAAACGTATGAGACTCTTAAAAATATTTAGTGCCAAATCCTTTTCTGTCAAATTCATTTGTATTGGTCTATGAATGATGCACATTTATAACTAATTATTGTCGTTTAATTTACATTTGAAATAATTTTAATATATGATCATGATTTATTCTTCATGTCTATCAAAAACATTTTGGTTTCTTATGGCTGTTGATAATTCTCCCACCATAAGTAGACAGTGGTCTCAGGTTTCATGATGTCTGTCACAGGGAATTCATGTCTTATGTTCAGGTGGCGATATTTTCCTTTCAAGATAGGTATTATTCTTTTTCCCAGGTGATCTGTGGTAAGTTTTCAGTGTGTATTTCTCACCCCTAGATATACCCATGTTCAATAAGTTTACGTGAGCTCGATTGTATGGATCTAATTTCCTCGTTGGATAATTTGTCATTCATGTCTTCTCTGGTCAGTATTGTTCAAGTTCGAATTTTATAATTTTTTTACCATCTCTAGGTTACAACTTGTGTTTAGAGTTTGTTTCTTGCATTAATTTATATTAATGTTTTACACTTTTTCACTGTTAATGTTATTTATTTATAAGTTCCTTTTTTTATATCTTTACTTCTAGTCACTTCTAATTGGGGATAAGTTTTGAGTCAACCTTTGTTTTTGTTAACTGGGTGCCTTTTTGTTCTTTAGGATAAGTTTTCTTTTCGTGTCCTTTGTCTTCTAGTTTCCTTGAGTCAACTTCTACATTCTATGTTTCAGGATTGTTTATCTTTTCAGTCCTTTTAGTGGTTTTGTACTTTATGTGTTACTTATTCTTTCATGTTTCAGGTCGATTTTCTTAGTTTTCCAGGTGTGTTACTTTTAAGCTCTTTGTAGACTTCACCTTTCTAAGTTTTTGTTAGTTCATTAGTGTACTTTCTTCAATTTCTTTAGTTTATCTGTCTTTTTGGCTACACTTCATAACAGTTCTGTTTGTTTTATGGGTTCTCTATGGGGGTTTCTGACTTCTGTTTTGCTCCCCCTCTACTCACTTCCCAGATCTTTGTCTGGTCATCTGGCTTAGTCTGTTCGGGTCCTACTATACAACAGAGCTATCTAATGTGTGGAGCCCACTCAACTAGGAGTTTACTCCCATCCTTCTTTGTCTCCCTGTACACAGGAGTTTAAAGTCTCTTTCTTGGTCTGTCCTGGCTGTATAATTATCTGCAATCACCTCGCTTCACCATGGAGTCTTACCTCTCACTCTGGTGGGTTTTTATGCCCCAGTGTTTAATTTTTTTCTTCAGTTCCACTAGGTGAGTCTTGCCTTTTTGTTCTTGGCACTCACTGACTGTCTTTCTTCAGCTCTAAATGTGTTTTGTAGAGTGGTATGCTTTTGCATGTCATCTTCACAAATTGGATCTTCAAACTCCCTGTGCCCAGTCAGTCACTCACACCTTCTTCCATTTTATAAAAGCTTCTCAAGTGGGTTTATTTTCTGGTTGGAGAAGTCCTTTACTAACCCCTCACCTTATTAATTTGGGGGGTTCTCTTCACTTCTCTCTTTGGTCAAGCCAAGCTTTTTCCGCTTTGGCTCCAGGATATCAAGCATGACAGTCACATTTGCCATCCCTTCTCCTTCTCTCTATGTCCATGTGGTTCTCTCTTTTGGGATATGATCTTCCTTGGCAATGCTCATTCCCTTGGATCAGACACACGTGCATTCCCTTCATTGGATACTTCTCGACCAGTGGAACTTCCTTCATGATCACTTGAACCATCCCATTTTCCTCGGTTCCCCTGAATTTTTGGGTCAGTGGTCAGTCAAGGAGGATACTCTTTATATCCACACATCCTCATACCATGACAGTTCATTAGGCTCTGTATCCTTTCCTGCGGGGGAGAAAGGTTTTGGTTCTTTCTGCAATTTCACTGTCATCAGCTTTATCACCTAGACAGGGGGAACCACATGACGACCTATGTCTGGTCAGACTCTGGATTTCGTGTATTAGGCCAATGACCTTGATGTGACTATCCTGGCAGGTCATATTCCCTGAGTTCTGACTCTTGTGGCCGATCTCTTATCATGTCTTCCCTAGGTTCTCCACAGAGTGGTCTCTTCATTCTCACACTTTTCTCTGGGTGTGTTCTCAACATATTTGTATGTGTTTCCCATTCACTGGTATGCCAAATTTCTTCCTTTTTGTCTTCAGTTCCTCACACTTCATCTGTGGAGATTGATGTCTTTGATAAAGATTGGCGAGGTCTTCACCTTTTTGCCTACCCTCTGATTTAACTCATCTTCTGGGTCTTTTTCCTTATCTAGACCAAACTATGCTCTGCTGGTTCTTCTGTATTGACCACTCAGATGTGATTCCCTTTGCTCTTGTCTTTACTGGAGCAACATGCCTTATCCTGTCCACTCCTCAGTCATCTCCGATCTGATGTTTTCCATCCAGACATCTCCACACTCCTTTTTTCAGTGTGACTTTTGTCCAGTCATGTGCCTCAGCTCAGGGGCTCACCTCTATATACCTATCATAGGTTCACACTCCTCCTTTTCAGGGTCTTTTCCCTTATCTAGACCCCTCCTTGTGTTCTGTTGGTTGTTTCAGATTGGCCGGCTCCAACATAGTTCCCTTTACTCTAGCCCTTCATGGAGCAACACACCCTGCCTGTTACTCTGTCCTATTCACTCCTCTGTCCACCGTGATTGGTCGTTTTTCATCCTGTCCTCACCAAAGTCTTATCTCTCTGTGTGTCTTTTGTCCAGTCCCATGCCTCAGTTCAGGGACTCGACCTTTGTATCACATCTGTCATTGCCTACACCTATCGCCCTTCCTCTTTGTCTACGTACCAGGGGCTTAAGTCTTGCTCCAGTCTTTAGTATTTTTCCCAGGGCTTCCATCCCTCCTATACTTCTGTTCCTCACCTGTAACCAATTCTTTATCTGGTTATTTGTTCAGAATTTTTTCTGTTTGAAGTGTTGCTCTTTATCAAGTTGCCCTACTGAACTCCCTTTTTTCTCCCTCTTCCAGAAAGTTTCTCTTCTCCAGGTTGTTCCATTTTTTTCATCTGGTCCATCCAACACATTTCCTTTGTTCTGCCTGATTGAAATCTCCATATTGTTCTTCCTATCCTGTCCAGTTCTTCTGTGAACCCTTTGCAATTTGTTCCTTATAAGGTATTTCTCTTAAAACCTCAATCCTCAAGGTAATTTGTGTTACTACTATTATTTTTTTCTCTTTTATCGTTGCTTATACACCATATTTCAGGATCCCACCTGATGGCAGGTGTTGCCTGGTCAGGTATGCTGAATTTTATATCTTAGCACTATATCTGTATATACTTCTCCAATGCTCACTGTGGAGATGGGGTGTTTCTGTAAGACCACCAGATGCTTTTTCGGTGGTGTATCTATATATATATATAACACATTTTTTATGAATAAGTTTGGTATCAAATTGTAGATTATAATTCAAATTTTAGTATTATACATTTGTAAATTTCTTAACTGAAAAGTAAATATTAAAAAAACACAGCTAAACATCGATTTTTGTGTGTCAAGTGGTATGTTGAATGCAACACTGGTTCAAATTAGATGTTTGTGATGTCAAAATACAAAATCTACAATTTCACAAGAATTGGGAACTCAAACTACTGATATCGATAAGCTAGAATATAAAATAAGAATCTCTTATTTTTTCTATTTGCTAAGATATCACTCACACTGAATCAAACACAGTGGCCCCCTGCCTACCTCTTTCCATTTTTGAAAACAATCCCTTATATACACTTACTTTTATATATAACATGAATAACCAATGGAAAGCTCAGAATGTCTCCCTAGTGTTATTGTGTTAATTTCATTCTTTCCACACAAGATTTCAAACGATAAGGTAAGTCTTTAGTGAGCTTGAAATTTCATAATTTTTTAGACCCAAATACAGCTTAGTTACTACACTTGATAAATTATATTGGGATTCTATGGTATCGATATAATCATTTATGATTTTTTTAGTTATTTAAAATGTATATATAAAACCTAAAAAAAAAATTTTTTTCTTTATACATCCTCCACGTCGAAAATTTCATAAGGCTTACCAACCTATGACAAATGGCAAATGAGTACAAAGGTTGTAGCTAGAAGAGATAATTGTTTGCTTTACTTCTTTATTTACTGTTCTTTGTTTTAAGAAAAATAAGTTTAAGAGCTTATTTGTAAATAGAAATAATGTTTATACGTATATGATGTATAATAGTTGAAATGTGACTGTATTTTACAAAATACTAGTCCACTGAAACACAGCCATGATAGGTCACTTTGTAAAGACTAAAGGTCGGTTATATATTATTGGATACGGTAACATGAATGTAAGTGCGACTCTTTATAGTAATTTCTGTATTGTTAGCCAGGCGTGGATGGAAGGTCAGTATAATAAATATATATAAATGTATGATGTTATGAAATTTAAGCTATTTAGACTCAACATTTTTGTTTTCATGTTATAATTTGTAACCATTTTAGAATGAAAAAATATTAATTTATATTTTTATCCTAATTTTTTATTGAAGTTGATCAAATTGTACCAACCCATAAAGAAATACAATTGTGAAAATAACAAATAAAATATAAAGTTTTTTTCTAAAAAAAATTTCATAATTATTTTGAGATTATAAAGATTTTGCATGTTGGATAGTCAACATTCTAAAAGAAAAAGGTTTATGAGAAAATCTTTAAAAAATCTTAATACTTAATTTAAAAACCTGATATTTTGTATACAAAAACCTTGTATTGTTTGCCAATAACATGAAAAATTTTGTAAATATGTGCATACATTATCAAAAATCACAGTATAATTATTCTCGTGGATACTTTCGTGGTTACGAGCTGAGTGGATTCCACCCGGCCCATAATGGAAAGGTTAACTGTGGCACACCTCCTCTTTTTAGAGTCCTCACTCTCTGCTTGATTATTTGTTTTTGCATCTTCACTGGCCCTTCCACCTTTCCAATGTGAGATTCTAGTTATGGGGGAGAGGAAGTAGTACCATTTCAAAAGTTCACATTTTCTAACACTGAAAATGTATTTCTGCTAGGTACTTAACTCCTTTCATACCCCTTCCTCCCACTGGTTTGCCAGTGTTTTGGGGTTTGTTTTGGGTGCCAATTCTTGAAAGTGAGGATTGTGCTGCAAGGGTAGAGGGAGCTACCTGTGCCAGTATAGAGGGCACAATGGGATTGGTGGAGGGTGGTCGCATGACCAACACATGTTGCTATAATGACACAAAAATATAGGGGTATAAAAGACTGGTACGCTTTTAAAAAACTTTACCAATGCCTACAGGGTAAATGAAGGTCGAGATAGCTATGGGTGAGAAAGGGAAGTAGCTATCAGAAATACATTCAGTGTTAGAAAATGTAACTTTCATAAACCAGATGGACTGCTTACAGAGACCTTTTCAACCTGTGTGAATCATATCTAACACAGCTTCTATATCATGTATAAAGCTCAAACGCTTAGATTTTAACATCTGAATTTTTTTAAACCAAAAATAATTCTAATAGCCCACTCCAGCATCCTATCTAATAAATGTAGTTTTTACTGAAAAGGATATTGTTCAACACATCATTCTCTTATAAGAGTAATATGTTTTAAATAATACAGAAAAAAGTATTCATTCGTAAAATTATTTATATCAAATCTCACACTGGCCTTTTGAATCTACTATAACTCTGAATTTTCTAAGTGGGTTTTAATAAAGTTTAACAGACTATGGGCAAGCATTAATAGTCTGTTGTACACAAAACTTTTTACATTTTGGCTACTTTTGCTGAAGTATGTATAACAATGAATAAAAAATATACATTAACAAAGATTTGTAGTACTCGCTGCATACTCAAGCTCAGTTGCACTTGAGTAAAATGTTGAAGTCTTGTTGAGTCTCACAAATTTGGAATGTCTAAAACATTAATCCTTGTAGATTTCAAATATGCATTTTAGAACACAAATATATAAGTTACTAGAATGAAATGTCCCAAAACTACTGTGATTTATCCGGCTTTCTAAGTAAGCTATATATAGGTTAAAAATATTCTTTTAGACATTTGAAGCAGGAATATGATGTCTGCACACAAAGAAACTATGACAGTCACTTATTCTGTGGCTGCCAAAATCAAATAGCTGTAATGAACATTATGTAGAGGAGAATCTGATCTTTTTACTGGTTTTAGATATGATCATCAGCCGTTTAAAGTTAATTAGCAAAATAATCTCAAAGTTTGAAAGATATGTGAGGGGCTTCTTTTGTGGGTTTGACAAATTTATTGATATTTTGGCAACTCAAGAAGGTAGGAGGTGCAAATTATAGATTCTTTCTTGCAGATATGTTTAGTTTCTGTTTCTAATTGAATGGAAAGTGGAGAAATTGGAGCTCTGATGCATAACACAGCTCAAAAAATTAAAATTGCGAGTTAATTAAATATTTCTTTTTCAAATTAAGAAATTGAAATTCAGATAATATAAACATTTGAACTATAAACTATATTTTTCTGTCAAGTTTATTGACATACATTGATAATAAAGTTGTCTAATTAATTTTTGAATTTATTGTTGTAGAAGGTTATGACATGCTTGCTTGGACTCATCTAGAGTGAAAGTTGTAGCAAAAGGAGCTAAATATTTAATATACAGAGATTTGTTCACAGTGCTTTAAAGAACTTTGGCCTGGGCCAAAGTGATTTATTTTATAGTATCTTACAATATGTTATTACAATTATTTAATATTTTTGTTACCCTTTACTCTAATCTCCGTTTTTTCCGTGTAATTTTTAGTTTACATCTCTTTCAAACTGTCTTTTGTTAAATAAGTTATGTTATTACGTTTTGTAATTTGATTTTGATTTGTTCTGTAGTCTTTGGTATGGTGATAACTGTTGGACAAGCCATTGTGTATGTGATGACTGGTATGTATGGAGATCCTGCTGACATTGGAGCTGGTATCTGTCTCTTAATTATCATCCAGGTAAAATGTTATATTTTTTCCTTCAACTCTATACTCGGTTTTACTCCTTTCCCCTTTACATTTGTTCAAGGTTATGCATGTAAGATATTACAGGGTTTTTGCCTGAACCCCCCTCTTGCATCCTTCAAGACCTTAGACTACTTGAGAACCCTTCCATTTAATGATTAATATATATTTTTAATAATAGCTTAGCCAGTGAGGTTACAAAAAACTCAAGCATGAACAAAAATAATCATTTATTTTAATAGATACAATTTTACTGAAACTATTACTTTGTCCTGTGTCAAGTAAGAGAATATTTCTACATGTGCCAAGGCTTCTCTGAAACCATCTCATCAACTCCAGTTTGGAAGTCACTGTAATATTACAATCTGTGTCAGAAACTTATATATGTTCAACATATGTATTTACACTTTTAAATAAAACATTTAAAGTTAAAGAAATGGTCTTTTAGGCATAAATGTTTTGTTTAACCAATGATAATTGTATGCTATAAGAAGAACTATATTCAATTATAGTTAATAGGTAAGTGTATTCTTTAAAAAAAAAAAAGGGTAGCTTTAGATGTGTTTAGTGAGATTTTAATATACTTAATGGAACTTAACTTTTATGGGTGTTAAAATTGGGATAAAGTAATAGATGAAAAGAAAACTTTTCACTGGACTTTACTCATGTGGGAGACATTAAGTGTTTAGTTTTTTTTATTTTAATTTTAAGTATAATTACAACTTTTACTTTTGTTGGTGGACTATATTTAAATAATGAATGAAATATTCTCAAAGTATGTAGTCTGAATGAAAAATATAATTTATTAGGAAGTAATAACAAGTTGAATTAAACTAGTTTCTTGTACACTGACCCTTTAAGACAGTAAAATTTTGAACAGTAACATGCTTTCTTGTATAATACTCTGAACACTTGTGTTAATCAAATTTTATTTTTCCAAATTTATTGGATATTGAGGTGCATAATAAGTTAGTCATATTTTTTGAAAAAAAAAATATCAGAACTATATTTAAAACCTAAGGACTAAAAACTCATAAACTGCTTTTTTATAATAATTTGGCAAAAATACAAGAGGAAATATTTTCTTTCTAAACAAATTACAGTTTTTGTGGTAACATTCAGTACCTTACTTTAAAAAAAAATTATTTTTTTTTCATAAGACAAACTTAATTTTTTCTTTAGCTTGTTGTTGCTTTCTTGATTGTTCTACTGCTTGATGAGTTGCTGCAGAAAGGGTATGGTCTTGGCTCTGGAATTTCCCTCTTCATTGCCACTAACATTTGTGAAACAATTGTGTGGAAAGCCTTTAGCCCTGCAACTGTGAACACTGGAAGAGGTTAGCTTGGTATTTGATGTAATCCTACTTTTCGAAATACTATTATTGCTTGTTTCTGTATTATAGGGTTAAGAAAGACTTTCTTGCTGTAAAAGTTTCACTGGGTTATACAGTATTGGTAATAATTATAAAATGGTGAAGAAAACAAGTTATAAAAAGCAAATAGTACAGGAATGCCTCGTAAAAAAATAACCACCAATGTACAGTAACGTGTTAATAGTTTATGCTATGATTGGTTGTTGTCCAACTAATAGGAAACTTCTACACTAGTATAAAGCCTATAAACGTATAGGTAGATATACTATGTCCAGTAGTAATAATGTAAGTCTAATCATGACTCTCAGGAATGGAATTACACATGATAAGCATGTTATAATTATAAACTTTTGTCTGGTTAAGGATACTCCATGTGAAAAACTGCAACAAAACATGTATGTGAGATTCTGAAGAGGATACATAAAAGTAGTGTGCTAATAAGGAAAGTGTTCAAATTAGAATCTCAAACTCTTCAAATGTTATGCTAAGTAACTCAAACTATGTTCTTTACATGATATATGACAACCTTAGAGGTGTAAATATTACCTTCAGAATAATATGATACACAACAGAACAAAGTGGCTTCAGTCGTTACATAGCTACTCAGAAACCTTTGTGTAGGAGAAATGATAAAACCAAAATGTTGAAATAGACATAGGCTTCAAACAGTGGGATGAAAAAAAGCTGAAGAAGGGTGCTTTTGTAGGCTGCATCCAAGCTGTTCATGTTGATGTATAAAACGTTTATGACACTCTGACTTTTGGCAGTTGCAAGCACATTTTTATGCATTTTGTCATTCTCTCAGAAATGGAACCTTTTGATCATTGCTTCATCATCATCTAACGAAACAGTGATCTAAATCATGCAGAAAATTAGATGAAACGACACTTGGAACAAAAAATAAAGATCAGTGGAACACTACCAGCTGTGTCTTGGCCTGCACATAATCCTGATACGAATATTATTAAGGCTGTATGGGTTTATGTGGAAACTGAGTGGCAAGTAAAACAGGACATTTGGAACAATATTGAATAAACTTGTAGTAGCATACATGCAATGTATACTGCTCTATTTAAAGTAAATACACAACACTACTGCATTGTTCAGTTGATTTGTGTTTCTTTTGTATTTTTAATAATAATGTGTAGTACTAATGATAAAATGACAATTTATTTAGTCACTTTTGACTCCTATACGTGTGTTGTCTCTGCAGTTAAATAATTATTTCAAGACCATATTTATATGTGCGCATAGATTCAAAAGTCATAAATCAATTTTGAAGTGTACATTGTTTTCTATTCCGTCATAAATATAGAATATTTAAAACAATGTTTTATCTAATATCACATGTCTTTGGCTGGGCATGGCCTAGCAGTTGGTTTCCCCAAACTCTAAATCTGAGAATTCATGATTCACGACCCACTGCTTAAAAATGCACTCCAACTAGGGCTGTAAGTGAGCTTCAGGAGTGATGGTCAAATCCCATATGTTGACCAGCTGGAGTAGACCAGGAGTTCGTAGAGTGTGTTGTTGATTATACAGGTCTGTAATGGTTTTACTGTCTTGAAATTTTTACATGTTCTACTGTAATTCCTGTACACTAAATCCAAAAATATCCATTTTTCTCCATCATGTACAAGCTTTTCACAAAACATCATATGTACTTTTATATAAGCGTGAATCATTTTCATTGAAATCGGATCACATTTTGTTTTGCTTAAAATTTTGACAATCACTGGCTATAGATTTCTCTAGACCAATCGCACTGTGAGAGTCTTATTTATCATTTACATTGTTATGGTAAGTTATTACAAGGTATCTGAAATTTTGCACATTGCACAAACAGACATTAGAATTATTATTTGAAATGTTTCAGTATGTGACAGATAATTTATGTAGTGGCTGTAAATAGACTATACAATGTAGCTTGCAAACTGTATCTAATAAAATCATCAGCAGAGTAATGCACTAATGCTGACAGGGATTTTTATAATGCAAGTTCTTTAGTCAATTCAAATTCTCTTTATTAAAATGTAATTTTAATATCTAATGCTGAAAATTGAAACTGAAATTTTATGGTTATCATAAAACTAAACTTTAAATTATGTCAGGTTCTTGATATAAGAAATTTGGTAATAATTAGTCTACTAATTAATATATTCAAAAAATTATTAAAATACTATCTTAAACCTAACACCATCAACTACAATGCACTTATAACTGGTCAGTATTGTCACTGTTTAAGGAATATAATTTAATTTCATTCCACCAATTTGTAAACTAAACTAAAATCTAGTAATTATATTTAAAGTTAAATTTTGTGTGTTAATTATCATATACCTTTTTATCAGCAAGTAAAGTTTTGTATATCAATGTATATAATCTCAGAATGAAACTTAATCATTTTCAGATTAAAAGTAACTTAATGTTTTTGCTTTCGACTTACTATTTATTCTTGACCTAATAATGTGAATTGTGGTTTCCATATCTTTAATCTGATAATGTTTTAATAATGTGAATCGTGTTTCCTTTGTTTCAGGAACCGAGTTTGAAGGAGCCATCATTGCCTTGTTCCATCTGCTAGCTACCCGTCAAGACAAAGTCCGTGGCCTGAGAGAGGCTTTCTACCGTCAGAATTTGCCTAACCTGATGAACTTAATGGCTACAGTCTTAGTTTTTGGAATTGTTATTTACTTCCAGGTAAGTTAACTTTCTGAATATGATAGCTATTTGATTGGTTGTACAGAAGAAACTATGGATAAAATGTGTGCACACACTGTTGAAGCAAAAACACATAGAGCTCTCTGAAGCCAATGGCAGCAACACCAGTAGAGTGTGGTAGAAGCCACAAAGACTGAAGCTTAAACTCCCTGCTGGCTTTAATTGAGTGTAGTAGAAATGTGTTATCAGTTCAGGTTTTGTAATAAAGTAGTGTCTCAAAACAATTTAAGACTTGGTAACTCTAACGTACTCTAAAGTTGGTAAAATAAAAAAGTTAGTTGTCATTTAGTTTGCCGTTAGGTATTGTTCATATTTTGAATAGTAAAATCAGAACACTCATAGAAACAAAACATATGTATTAGGTCGTTAAGAAATTAGCATCACTTTTTTTTTTAAATGAAAAACCCAAACAACTTGTATATCAAAACAAAAAATTTATTAAATGAAATAGTCTCCATTCTTATCGATGATGCTTTTCCATCTTACAATCAGGTTATTAATACCCTGATTAAAGAAATCACTTGGCTTTGAAGCAAAAAGCATGCCAATGTCCTCTTTAACACCTTCCACATTTGTATACGTTGTCTCATTAAGATGGTGTTGCAGTGAATGAAAAAGATGGTAATCTGATGGTGCCATATCTGGAGAATATGGTGGGTAGGGGAGAACTTCCCTACCCAACTCTGTAATCTTGTGTTGTGTCAAATGTGCCACATGTAGACGTGCATTGTCGTGGAGAAGAACACCTTTCCGATTGACGAGTGAAGGGTGTTTCTGATGAAGGGCTTGGTTTAAACATTTCAGTTGCTGACTATAGATCTCTGCATTGACAGTTCACTGTGGATTGAGGAGTTCGAAATGAATTACTCCTTTGATGCCCCACCAAATGCAAAACATCACTTTCTGTCGATGGAGTCAAGGTTTTGGGGTCGGAAATGGTTTTTGTGTAAGACTGAGCCATTGTTTTTGACATTTAATATTCTCATAGAGAATCCATTTTTTATCACCAGTGACAATTCTGTCCAAAAATAGTTCATGTGCATTATGCTTCAGAAGAGACGAAGCAACTTTCACACGTTGAAAATGATGATTATCGGAGAGCTTATGAGGCACCCAAACACCTTCTTTATGGAGTTTCCCATATTCCTTATATGGCTATGTATTGTTTCATGAGAGACATGCAATTTCAAAGCCATTTCACGAGTGTGTTGCCTTGGGTTAGATTCAACAAGCATCTTCAGAGCATCAATATCAATTCCAACATGTCAGCCCCTGATATCACAGTTTTTAAGGCTAAAGTCGCATGAATGAAATGTGCTGAACCATCGTTGACACTTGCGATTGTTTGAAACATTTCCATAAACTTCTTTGATATTCTTTGTGACTACAGAGACATTGTTTCCCTTCTTGTATTCAAATAGCATTACATGCCAAATGTGTGTCTCGTCGTGTGCCATCACTATAAGGGATTAGAGTATACTAAACTTTACACATTATATAGGCTACACTAACTATTATACATGATGTACTTTTTTTTTGGAAAAATGGTTAATGAAAGTATTCCAAAACGTGACATTAATTTCTTGATGACCTAATACATAAATATCTTATCCACAGTTTAATACAGTTAGATTTCTTTTTATAATAATTGTGGGATTGTCATTAATCTTCCTTCGCATTTCATCTCCACTTTATGATATTACAAATTGTATGGTTGGCACTTGTTTAAACACAGAAAACATACAGGCATATGCAATGAGCAGTCAGGAGTGAGCTTATTACTTAGTAATTCTGTAATATAAAACAAAATATTTTTAGAAATTTGAAAAATGTCCAGAAAAGTAACATGTCCAAAAAGCTATACACACAGTAGAAGTTGGTTATTTGTGTGCGTGTTATAAATGTGTGCTGTATTGGAACTATTCAAAGCCCTCCCAACAGCCTATCATTGCATTACTGTACAGGTAGGTTACATGCATGTTTATCTTTTTTGGTACCTGTATTCAACTAGCCACTTAACCCTTTCAGCACAGTCTTGGTCCTTGGGACCAAACTTGTAACCATTTTGTGCTTGTTATACTTTTCATGCTTTAACTTTTAAATTAGTAAGCATATCTTCACGAAATTTTGCAGATTATCAGTAAACATTACAAGGCTTTCATATGCAAAATATCAGATTTTTTTATTAAGTTTTAAGATTTTTTAAGTAGTGTTTTTCTCTTGCCTTTTTTCTTTTGGAATGTTGACTATCCAACATGCAAAGTAACATTGATTTTAAAACTAAAAATACTTTTATGCATCAGAAAATTTTCAAATTTCACGTGTAAAATCTTTATAACCTCCAGATAGTTATCAAATATTTGTTAAGAAAAAAAACTTTGTATTTTATCTGTTATTTTCACTATCGAATCTCTGTACGAGTTTGGTCAATTTGACTGACCTTGTAACCACCATAAGAAATTAAGAAATAAATCTAAATTATGTTTTTTTATTTTAGAATGACTACAGATTATAACACGAAAAGACAAATGTTTAGTCTAAATAAATTAAATCTCATAACATTATACATTAATATATATATATTTATTATTTTCATTATATTAACCTGGCTAACATTACAGAAGTTGCAATGACAATGTGCACATGCACTCATATTACTATATCCAAGAATATAAAACTGGCCTTTACAAAGTGACATGTCTTGGCTGTGTTTTAGTGGACTAGTATTTTGTAAAATACAGTCACATTTCAGTTAAAATACATATGTATATACATTATTACTATTTACAAATACGTTCTTAAACTTATTTTTCTTAAAACATAGAACAGTAAATAAAGAAGTATAGGAAACAATTATCTCTTCTAGTTACAAATTTTGTATTCACTTGCTGCTTGTCATAGGTTGCTAAGCCTTATGAAATTTTCCACGTGGAGGATGTATAAAGAAAATGTTTTTTTTAGGTTTTTGTATATATACATTTTAAATAACCAAAAGATCACAAATTACTATATCGATACCATAGAATTCCACTATAATTTATCAAGCGTACTAACTAAGCTGTATTTGGGTCTAAAAATATGAAATTTTGAGCTCACTAAAGACTTATCTTACCAGCCTGAAATATTGTATCAAAAGAAGAAAATTGACATCCTAATACTTCAAAATGGCTCAGAAAGCCACTAGGAGGGCATTCTTAGCTTTCATTTGGTTATTCACGTGTCATAGACAGAAGTACGTGTACATAAGGAAGTGTTTCCACAAATGGAAAGAGGTGGGTGGGGCCACTGTGTTTGGTTCAGTAAACCTAGTGAGATCTCAGCAAATAGAAAAGATAGGTTCTTGTTTTACATTCTAGCTTATCAGTGTCAGTAATTTGAGTTCCTAATTTGTAAGTAACTTTAGACTTTGTATTTGGAGATCCCAGACATCTAATTTGAACCAGTGCTGCATTCAACATACCATGTAACACACAAAAATCGATGTTTATGTGTGTGTGTGTGTGTGTGTGTGTGTGTGTTTTTAATATTTACTGTTAAATTAAGAAATTAACTAATGTATAATACTAAAATTTGTATTATAATCTCCAATAGACACAAGTTCATAAAATAGTAGTTCAATAAAATTTTGAATGCAAGTCAACAAACGCATTAACATGGCCCGTGACCCATGTTGATAGGTTAACAATGTAAAATCGCCAAAATAGAATTGTTTTAAGTACTGTAACTATATTTTAATTGTTATTGTAAACAGAATTTAATGTTTACATGTAAGGTACAATATTTTTTCTGATTTATAAGTTCAAGCATCTGATAATTACCTGCAATCACTAAGCTACAATACAAGAATAGTAATTTAACAGTTCAAACAATTTGTAAATACATAGTGATGAATATGAATCCTTTGTTGGGTTAATTGTTTAGCTTTCTTTTTAATGATCTATTATAATGTATTTCCTAAATCTTCATACTGAAAAATTTAATTTGAGGGTCCATGGTTTATGTCCCATTGTCATTAAATCACACTCTGTATTTTCAGAGAAGTGTGCAGTATAAAAGAAATGGTCAAATCACACTATTTGATTAAAGTAGCCTAAGGGTTGGTAAAAGATACTGCTAATTAGCTACCTTCAGTCTAGTATGAGAGTTCAAAATTAAGAAAATCTAATGCAGTTAGCCAGTGTATAACTTTGCACAAATATCTGAGACAAATAAATAATTAACACATTACAACATTTCACTGAACCAAGCTTCTTCTTGTTTCATGGTTAACAAGATAGTTGTAAATGTGTATAGTTTTCTTCCACTGTCTGTACCTTTCTTTACAAAATATTCACTGATGAACTTGATTTCTACAGTTTTTATTTTTCTGGACAGAGGTAAGTTGAGCTTCTAGAAGATCGTAGCTTTTCGATTCTTTAATATCTTTTTTAAAAAAGTTTTGCTAATGAACTTTATTTTTGCTGTTTAGTTTTGCTATTTATTACTGATAGATAAATTCAACTTCTTAGCTATGACTATACTATAATGATAGAATTGTTATACATTTTAATTTTCTCAATATAATTTAAATGGCTGATTATTTGAGAAAAAACAAATTCTTTCAGCATTTTGTCTTTACTTCTTTAGGAGTAATTTTCATATTGATTGTTTAATCAATTCAAAATACTCCAACCTGCACTTGAACAAATTATACAGTTGTTTTTTGTATATATAACATGTCCTCAAAAGTTTATATTCAATAATTAATGTATGGATTTCTTGTAGGAAGTGTATCTAATAGCATTTTAACTGTACATTATTTGTTGTATGCCACTGCTAACATATTTAACTACAGTTCATGCTGTACCATCTGAGGTGTTACTTATATCATTGCTGTTATATATAATTATTTTTTAATCTTGGGAACTCCATCTGTCTTTTGCTTTCCTCAGTAATTGAAGTTTTTTTATTCTTGTTGGTTGCATAGGGATTCAGGGTGGATCTGCCTATTAAGTCAGCCCGTTATCGAGGTCAGTACAGCTCCTATCCTATCAAGCTGTTCTACACTTCAAACATTCCAATTATCCTTCAGTCAGCTTTGGTATCAAACTTATATGTCATATCTCAGGTATGGTTCCATACAGTTCTAATTAGACTCTAAGCTTAGATATATCTATGAAAAATTTTGTATGAGAAAAGAAAAAAAAACTGATATTTTATTTTTTTCTAGAACATATCTTTAAGCTTCTTAATCCAGAATGTAAAAGTATAATCCAACTTAAAACCATGTTTACACCTTATTAGTCAGTTCATGTTCCCAGTTTCCTTTACGCTGTAGTCAACTGATCAAAGAAAACTTGTCTCTTCTTTTCCCTCTGCATTTACATTTGGACCTTTGTAATTGGAATTGTATATATAAACACATAAGACCATACAAGTATTTTAGCAAGAAAATGTTACTTTAAGTGAATGTTATTCAAATGTTATTGTTTTACTTTGATTTTTAGATGCTGGCAGTAAAGTTCAGTGGAAATTTCTTTGTTAATCTTCTTGGTGTGTGGGCCGTAAGTTTGGTTATTTCTTATGATTAAATACTGAGCTTCATTCCAAAGACTTGAAGATATAAGTGCTAGTATCGGTGTTTTAGTAGACATTTACTTTCAATTTAGGTGTATGATGTGATTCTTATGTAGAAAATAAAACTACAACTGAATATGCAAGTCTAGCATTGCACTTTGTTTTCATAATTAGCTCTTGCAAAATGAGTTGCTTTATTATAATATGATATTAATGCACAGAGAATAATATGTTTTAAGTAGTATTAAAAATTTAATAGTTTTTGAAATATATTTCATCTAACAAGACTTCTCTCTCTCTCTGGTAACTTATTTTTCAGAATGGTTAAATGAAATACAACATTTGCCTTATTTTAAAAATTAATGTTCAGAATAGAATAGAAATGTATAAGCTTTGAAACAGACTAAGAACGTTGTGGAATATGCTCAAGTTGTTACAGTAATGTTGCATACAGTTAACGATTAACTAAAAGTTTTGTACAAAATGTAAGTTAAATTGAAAACCTTTAGGACGTTGGTGGAGGTGGACCTGCCAGAGCTTATCCTGTGGGTGGTTTGTGTTACTACCTGTCACCTCCTGAGACCCTAGGCCACATACTTGAAGATCCCATCCATGCTGTTTTGTACATTGTCTTTATGCTTGGATCATGTGCTTTTTTCTCCAAAACCTGGATTGAAGTATCTGGATCTAGTGCGAAAGATGTAAGTATAAAGAAAAATTTCAGAACTGTCATGGTCATTAAATAGTCATTATTAAGATCAAAAGTAAGTTGATTGTGTATATATTGTATAATAGACTTACTAAGAAAAAAGGGGTACTTGAAGTTATAACTTAATACATGAAAACATAAACTTATAATGGTTAGAATGCATTAAGCCATCTGTTGGGTATCTTTGGCATTAACAATATTTGTGGCCATAATGCCAATAAATATTGATCAACTTATTGAGTTATAGAAAATTCTTTGGAATACAAATAGAGTGTAAAATAAATCATTTTATAAAATAAGTTATACTTCTTCACATAAGTAATGAAACATCTACTTTGAAAAGACACTTTAATCCAAGACATGAAATAATTTCTTCAGTGTGTTCTGGCCAAATATTCTAGCATACATATAGCATCTGTTGTACATGTTTCTTTATTTCTAGCTGTTTAGATATGATATCATAAATAATGGTGTATGAAATGTAAACAGTAGATCTATAACCACATCTTTTAGTTTGTTATCTATAATGTTAGTTCTTTAGATGCTTGTTGAGAAACAAGTTTTACTATAATTAACCCTTGAGTCTTCATTTAATCTTTACATGCACTAAAATTCCTCATACTAGTTCAAGCCAGTGCAAATAATGCACTAAAGTTCCTCATACTAGTTCGAGCCAGTGCAAATAATGCACTAAAGTTCCTCATACTAGTTCGAGCCAGTGCAAATAATGCACTAAAGTTCCTCATACTAGTTCGAGCCAGTGCAAATAATGCACTAAAGTTCCTCATACTAGTTCGAGCCAGTGCAAATAATGCACTAAAGTTCCTCATACTAGTTCAAGCCAGT
>NW_013666331.1:401868-415015 GCF_000517525.1 Limulus polyphemus | reverse complement strand
GTTCCTCATACTAGTTCGAGCCAGTGCAAATAATGCACTAAAGTTCCTCATACTAGTTCGAGCCAGTGCAAATAATGCACTAAAGTTCCTCATACTAGTTCAAGCCAGTGCAAATAATGCACTAAACTTCCCCACACTAGTTCAAGCCAGTGCAAGTAATGCACTAAAGTTCCCCACACTAGTTCAAGCCAGTGCAAATAATGCACTAAAGTTCCTCACACTAGTTAAAGCCAGTGCAAATAGGGAAGAAAAAGGTATTGAAAAGATTTTAAAGAAATATTTAATTCATCATTTCTTTCCAAGTATAGACACCAGAGGTAAAAACATTTAGTTGCAGACTTAACAGATTGGAAGCCATTATTATTTATACAGAGTTCATATGGCTACTTGAGGGTAAAAACAATTTTCTGAACCTAAACATACTTCAATATCTGTGATTACCACCTGTTTTAAAACATGTTTGAAATTGTTAACTGGTAAACTCAAATCCTGTAAAACTGTTATGTTTAAAGGGTTGCTGATGAGGTATAAGAGAAAAAATGAATTGTATAGCCTTTTTTTGTTATATCATGTAAATTAATTTTTGTGTAAGAGATCATGTTAAAATTATTTAGTGTTCAGACTCTAGACCAAATTTTATTTTGGACTAATCCCTGTTTTGTGTGGTTATTTTCAACTTTAATTTGAATATGATGTGAATGTGCCACATCACATAATCCTGTATAATATTGATAAACAGAGATATTGTGTTTTAGGAAAACCGTTCCTAAACAATTCCAAAAAAACTGTGTTAGTAGTTGATCCTGTGTGCATAATAAATAAATACCTAACAATGTACTATGTTCATAGATAATGCAGACAATTTATATTGTAGAAATTTTCTCCATGTACTTCTGTACGTGTTAAATATGTTGTGATATAAACTTCACTCCTGTGGCTTTGTATGCTTTTGAAAACTTTTATAGCAGATTTGTAACACACCTTACATAAATTTTATTAGTCAACTAATATTTGAATTATCAGTTTTTAGTTCAAGTTTTGTGGAGTACTTAGTTTTGTCTTATTTAAATTATTTTTAACTAACTTGTTTATAATTGTAGTTGATTGTATTGTATTTTTTGTGAATATTTTCTTGTAGGTTGCTAAGCAACTCAAGGAGCAACAAATGGTTATGCGAGGTCATCGGGAGAAGTCCATGATCCATGAACTGAATCGATACATCCCTACAGCAGCAGCCTTTGGAGGTCTATGTATAGGTGCTCTGTCAGTGTTGGCAGACTTCCTAGGTGAGAGTTTAAAATACAATAAACAGTTATTCAAAAATTTTGAAAATCATAGCTTGAGGAATATGTTGATACACTGTTGGTAAGAGTTGGTTTGTTATGAGAAAGGTTGTAATGTAACACCTCCACAAGAAGGTATAAGATATCTTATTTCAGTTATTATGTTAAGTAAAACGCATTTTTATAAAATAATTATATTAATTTCATGAAATTTAGTGTACTTAACATCTATTTAAAATATTTTTTATGACTGAAAAGAAATATATGCAGTAAAGCTTGGAGATATCGCTTATAAAAAGAAATAATTATCATTTGATAGTATGAAGTTAATTGAACATCTTGATTTTTTTCTGAAGACTTCTACTGAATGATTTTAAAGAAAACCTAATAACAAATTATTGTCATAAAAACTACTTGTCCTACGAGAAGTAAATGTCACTAGAGGCATAGTGAAAATCACAAGTTGTATTCAAGAAAATTTACACTTATTACAGTGTGTTTCTAATGCTGTTGAAAACTCTTTCTGTCAATTTTAATCGGTATATCACACATCCTTAAATGAGGCTATCCCATGCACTAACATGCTTTTTATTCATATCAATAATCTCATGTTGAAAGAGAGAGAGAGAGAAAAGTAAAAGCATTGTTCGTTTCTGAATAAAATTTGATTTTTAATGTTCCTGTGGTGAAATTTTATTCCTTTAGAACAAGTAGTTTTAAATCATTATTTTTAATATGGGGTTTTCTCTATACTCATCCTGTATATGTAATGCAATACTTGCTAGCAAGTAAAGAACAGAAAATAGCAAATTATAGATGGTGGTGTTGATAATTTCATCCAGGATATATGTGCAACTTTTGTAACATTGAAAATTCTATGTAACCACCAAAAGCATAAGATGGTATATAAAAAAAAATGTAGTTTAATACTAGTTTCTTAATAATTTTCATATGAACATAGCTGCATCTTTCTTACTTTTTCACATTTCTTTTAATTTAATATTTGTACACACCTCTGAATTAGAGGCATCTGAAAAACAACCATATGTAGTTAACTTGATTTTTATAACAATTTTTTAAACCTGTTGGTTTCCAATAGTTTACCAGCTTATGGGGCATAAAATGGAACATTTGAAGTAGTTTCTTAATAAATGATTAAAAAGATTGCTTCTTTGTATATTAATATCTAATAACTATGTTTTCAGGTGCCATCGGCAGTGGTACAGGCATTTTACTGGCTGTCACCATCATTTATCAATACTTTGAAATCTTTGTGAAAGAACAGAGTGAGATGGGGGGCATGAGCACGTTGCTCTTTTAAAACAAGCCATCTGATAAAGAAAAATATATATTACATGTTTTTCTCCAAAGTTTTTGTATTTAAAAAAAAAACCTCTACAAGTTCACAGCAAAGTCTGCAAAGTTTTCAATGTACATTCCCATTGCTGTATTATCTGACAATATATTATGGAATTCTTTTGAAATACAGTATGGAATTTTTTTTCATTTTTATAGTAGTTTGAATGAAAAGGTATTTAGTCTGAATTATTTTTAAAAACTTATTATATGTATGACCATCTTCAACTACAGCAGAGCTGAGAGATAATGCTATTTGTCTGAAAGATAAATATTTTATGTATGATGGATGAAGGAATAATAAAATGTTGTTACTACAATCAGATTATTTTCGTTTTGTAATTTTGGTACAAACTGATCATGTATAGCTAATGAAGAATAATTTTTTACATGGTTTATGATAAGTTCTTAGTATAACTGGTATACCTGTGTTTTGTATAGAGAACCAAATGGAACTGTATCACGAGTTAAGGTAGCACTTACCTTTAAAACTGGGCAAATTTACATGCTGAAGAAACACTGTTAAACATTTCTTATAACCTTCAAGTAGAGCACAAAACAAAAGTAGGATGCCACAATTTCTGAAAGTACACTTACAGTCATATATGGTATATGTATAAGTTATGCAGCAGGGATAAAGAAATACATAACATAAACTGTTTTAACACTAACTTTACTTAGGAATGATAAAAATGTGAACATTGATACACATGCTCTTTGTGAACATCCTCATAGCTTGAATTAAAAACTTGCAAATTATCTGCAACATTAACGAGATATGGGCAATTAATTTTAATTAATGCCTTTGTTAGTGGTAATTAGATTCATAACAAGACACTTGGTAAAGATTTTTGAATTTGAAAAATTTTAAACTATGTAATATCAAGAAGTGTGCTAAATTTCATGCTGATATTGGCTTTGATGGTGAAGTTATCATGCTAGTAAATTGATCACATTCCTTCAAGTTTACCTAGCATCATCAGGAACAAAGTTTTAAATAAAATCACACAATAGTTCAAACTTTTACGTGTTACAATATTAGACAGATTTGTTAGCTTGTTACTAAGCACAGTTACACAATGAGCTATCTGTGCCGTGCCCACTATGGGTATAAACTCAATTTTTAGCATCGTAAGCCTACAAACTCACTGCTGAGGTATTGAGGAGCATAGCTTTTGATAGCCAAGGAGTTATTCTTGTCAGAACGTAAACATTCGGTTGTTGGTTTTTTTTTGGGGGGGGGGGTATCAGTGGTATAGTGGCTCCAAGTTGTTGTTCAAGTACATCTCTTAACCGATTTTAGATCTAATTACAGTTTTAGACTTAGGAGGTCAAACCCTTTTGATTGATGTATTTGACCACGCCCAAGGTCTCATAGATTAATTTACTCTAATCCTGCCTAAAAGGATTTCAAGCGCCGCGGCCACTGAGGGTTCCCTCTCGTTTTTATGTGTTCAAATATGGCTGGTTTTAAGTTCGAACACTAGATGGCGATAAATCACATCCGTGTTTTGAACAGAATAAAAATTATCTCATGATTCATCGTTTAAATGTTTTATAAAATATTATATTGCTCTTTTTATTCCTCAAGAAGTACGTAGTTACTCATAAGCTGGAGTTTACAATTCGTAACACTTTTCTGCTGTTGCGAAATATTGGATGATTTAGACTGGATAAAGGTAAATGTTGACGAGCTTGTTTCGTTTGAGCGCAAAGCTGCACACTTGTTTATCCGCACTGTGCTTACTGTAGGAATTGAATCCTGTATTTTGTAAGCCCTCGAGCTTACCGATGGGACTCCTTTTACCCGAGCTTGTAACCATAAGATGATAAACAAGGGTAGTTACTTAGAAATACTTTTACCATTGAAAATACGGTGAATTGGTATATAACGTAAACAAATAGATACTCATTCGTTTCGACGTAAAAAAGAAGCATTTCGCAACCTCGATTCTGTTGCGTTAAGACTGCGCAGTAATATATGTAATCGATACGTTCAGTGTAAATGTATATACAAATTATAAGCTAATCGATCAGTTACATCTATCTCCACGAGGTGGGTAACGTATCGCATTTGTCATACACCAACAAGCAGTGGCGCATGTAACTGTGGATGGAAAACTAACTACGACAACTACTAGTTATTTCCTTCGTGTGTATAATTTCTGATTTACGTAAAAAAACTGTCCAGGAGATTTTATTAATTTACAAAGAATTAACGTATGTATTACTTTAGTTACACAAATGTATTGGTCATGTAAGACCATAATGGAATTTATATACTTTATACCTTATACAAGAGTGTCTGATACACCTTGGCTTTTCTTCAGTATACTGCTTAGTTGTTTGTTTTTCTTCTTCTTCTATTGGACTTCGCGTAAAGCTACATGAGCGCTATCTGCATTAGTCGTTCATAATTCTGAAGTGATAGACTGGAGGGAAGACAGATAGTCAACGCCTCCAACTTTTGGGCTACCTATTCTTGTCAGATCGAATAGTGGAGTTTGACCGTCATTATTATACAAACCCCAAATTTGCGATATTTTCTATATTTTTTGCGGTAACGGAACGCGAACCAAAACACATCAGCTCCACAGTCTGACATGCTAACTAGTAGCCTAAGATCAATTAGGTTTGGTTTGTTTGTTTTGAATTTCGGGCAAAGCTACACGAGGGCTATCTGCACTAGCCGTCCCTAATTCAGCAGTGATAGACTAGATGGAAGGCAGCCAGTCAACATCACCCACAGCCAAGTCTTGTGCTACAATTTTACCGACAAATAGTGGGATTGACCATCGCATTATAACGCCCCCACAGCTGAAAGGGCGAGCGTATTCGGTGACGATGATTGTAATACGCGACCCTCAGATTGTGAGTCGAGCGCCTTAAACGCTAGGCCAAGAGCAACTAAAGAGTAGTAATAGGAATTTACAATATTATAGTTGCAGAATAAATCTCCTTTCATCTGAAAAAAAGATTATTGCTACAAGTGTTATTGGTTCATTGAATATATTACGAACTATTTTTTGCCTTGCTATGAGTTAAAAGCATCTCTTTGGGCATGTGGCATACAGACCCTTTATGTGATTGTTTATAACCAACGCAACAACCAGTTACGGCTGCAAACATCTGATTCAATCTCGAATTCTGTACCCTAAAGTTGTAACAAGTCAGAAGCGTGAATGACGGTCTTCCTTGCCCAGGTGTTCGAACAACGTACCATTGGTTTTCAAGCAGTACCACATTCTTCTAACAACATTGTGAGATCCAACTCGCAACAACCTTTTGTAATTGGCTGGCTTCTAGTTGTCCGATTAATTTCCGCTTAAATAAAAATTCTAATATCTTTTGAGAGGTCATGAATAAGTTGGAGTGCTCTGAATCTTGTAATTCGCTTCAAAGTGATGAGTAATAGAATATTTTGTAAAACCAGTGTATATATTATAGGCCATTCATTTGAGGCCTAGTTTCAAACAATCAATAGTGGGGGGTGACTGATCTTACTTCATATCAATACTTTTTTCCCTTGTCGTAGCTATAATAATATTACAACTTGCGATTATTCTTGATTTATTTATTCAGTGAAAATGTTATTTGTTTGATGGTAATCAAAGAAAAAGGTAACTACTCCCGAAATGGGTGCAGTAGGTCATAGAAGAATGCTATCTGACTGTGATTTGTTTGTTTTTCGGATGACCCCCGGTAGCTTATAACGCCAAAAGCCTGGTTTTGATACCTGTGGTGGACACAGCACAAATAGCTCATTGTTAAGCTTTGTGCTTAACAAGAAAACAAGCAAACAAGCAAACTAAAGTTTTTCGGACACGATTAATTACTGGATAATCATATCGTTTTTGTTTTTATTATATTAATATTCCACAGCTATGGACAATTTCTGAATGACTCATTTCTCCAACTCATAATTCAAGCATATGATAGAGTCGGGAATGGCCTATTGGTTAGTGTGCCTAACTTTGGATATTACGGTCCCTAGTTCGTGTCTTTCAGGGGCAAAAAATATATAATTTTGGGGCTGTTGGTGCGTTATAAGAGTAACGGTGAAATCCTATTATTCGATTAGAGCAGTCCAAGAGTTGGCGGTGGGTGCTGTTGACTTGCCTTTGCTGTAGTCTATCAATTCAAAATTAAGGACGTCTAGTGCAGTTAGACTCTGTGTAGCTTGTGCTACCTTTAAAGTCGTTTAGATAAAAATTGGAAAAAGAAGAAAAAATTAGTTTTTATCCTGCGTTTCTTTAGTTTAAGAGATATATACAATCGTAAAATATACATTACTATGTTTAGTTTGAAATATCTTTGGTTTTTACTGTTTTTAGCTCATAGCTACACAATAGGATACCTGCGCTGTGTTCCATCGCAGGGATCTAATCCCGAATGTTAGCATTATAAGCCATGAAGCTTACCGCTAAGCCACTAGGAGGCTTTCTTTTAAAAAAAAAAGGCTACTATATTTCCGTTTTTTCCTCAAAAGGGAGCCGAAGGCTGCCTGAAGAGGTCACCTGTTTCAACCACTTGCACCAAAGCATTAAACTCTCATAAGATGTATTAGAAATTTTACTCAGGCTATAAAGGGATTAAAAATTCGTTAATTAGTTTCACTTATTAATAAGCACACACTTTAAGGAGGGAAGGGAATTTGGTAGTTTTGTAATTAACTGTGTTATTTAGTTTTGTTTTTTGTTACAAGTGTACGCAGATCAAACAGTTGCTTTGTCATTGGCTTTACTTTTTACTTGAGGCAAGATAATGGGCTTACCGTAAAGTATCAGGTTGGTTTCAAGTGTCACTCACGTTTTCCTGAGGATATAGTGTTTGACAAAAGAAGTTTTGTGTTTTGGACAGCTGACAAACACGTTGAAACAGCAGGTATTCAATTATTGTGACTTAAAACCTTGGGAGTTTACAATATAAACAGCATTGCGAGTCTACGGTGTTCCGGTTCTAACAGATGAAAACACTATCGATTAGTGGAGCTGTATACTGAAGTAACGGATAAGGAGTGACATCCACGTTTAAATGAATGTTAATTTCCGTTCGAATATAAATCCTGATTTAAGTTCATTAAAAGTTTAGTACTAACTTTTCTTTAGTTAAAGTCGAATATGTAGTTTATATATATTATTCGACTTCTCTCAACTGACGTTTCTTTGACAATAGCTCGTGGAAGAAAAGCTACAAAAATGGTCTAACGTTCATTGCACTGTTACCATAAAAACAATAAACACCTGGAAATGTTCTATAAATGGTGTAATTCTAATCACAGAATATGGCCGTTCCTGGAACTTGGGAGCGAGCCTCCTCTTAATGAGTACATCCGAGCAATTAGGCCAACCTTTGAAGTTTTGAATGTCTGTAGGCTTCACATAATACGTGCTATCTTGGGGTTGAAGGTCATCGTTAACTGTAGGTTTCCCTCTGGCAATTAGGAATTGTTTATTGGCACTTATCTGCCAATACAAATGTTAATGTGTATGTCTCATTTGTTCACCAGGTGTGCCCTTGATCTTTATAAAATCGTACAGTTTGGGGACTTTAAATTACGCTAATATAGAACACTTGTAAATTGTGTTCTGTAACTTTAATTTATGGTCAATACTTCGTTGCTGATTAATTTAAAATATGTGCTGCTCTACACAGGATATTTCAAGACTCATTTCGGGAATGAATGTCTGTCTGCGTCTACTCCAGCTAAAGTGATCTTTGAAATATTTAATCTAAGTGAATTTCCTGTTAATTGAATATATAACTCGTTGTTCGTAAGCTTATACAAACTGTGGCTGGTAGTGATTGGGTCAGATATATTTCAGTTCTCTAAATCCCATTATGATTATTTCAAAGACTGAACAATCTCGTGAAATACGTGAATAGCATCGGATTAAACTATATTGTGTTGTCTGGTGCTATCATGCTTTCTTTTTCATTATTCACAAAGTTAGTTACGCCTCAATGTGCGAAGTTTTTATTCAGAACACACAGTTGTTTCCTTATTATAACCAACCAAAAGAACATTAGGGAGAAAGAGCCATTTCATATTTCCACACTGCTATTTCAAGAAAAATAAGTGCCAGTACTCATTTAACCTGTTAAAATACTTCATGTCAAATTCAAAACAGGCTATTTATTACAGTACATGTTCCAGAAGATAGTTGTATCGTGATCCATACACTCATTAATCTTCTCCGTAATGATAGGAAAACACATAGGTTTAAGAAATCAATTTAACACACAAAAATGCCTTACCCTATAACCCGAGCGATTTCGAAAAATGGGCTTTTTTTTTTCAGTTTGCCCCCGAAGAAGAAAGGTCCACCTTTCGAAAACACTCGAGTTATAGGGTATCTTCTTAATCTTGTGATATTCCTTGATAAGAATTCCACAAATAACTGAGAAATGGCAAGAACGAATTAGAAGATGCAAAGACGAACTGAACATTCTAAACTAGATGTTAGATAAAATTGACGTCTTTATTAAACGTTTAATATTACTATTAAAGTATTGTACCAGCATATTATATTAAAAACAGCAGAGTGATTTCAAGTAGCTGATTATAAATTAAATTAAAAGAAGCTATCTGAAATTAATGATACAATTAGTGCTGAAAAACATACATAATGGTCGGCTGGCTTTACAGATGAAAGCACTACACAAAGAGCTCTACTTGTAGACAAAGACAAGACTCCGTCCTAGAACTAAAAGAACTACGAGGTCTACCCACCAAAAAAGAGAATTATACTAATTACAGTATAACAAAAATGATCCAAAAATGGCCAATTATGTAATGGATACACACATACAAACACGAAGCCCCCCAGTGGCACAGCGGTATGTCTGCGGACTTACAACGCTAGAATCCGGGTTTCGAAACCCGTGGTGGGCAGAGCACAGATAGCCCATTGTGTAGCTTTGTGCTTAATTACAAACAAACACGAAAGATACTGCCTTTAACAACTAACCCAAAGGATGGTAAAGATAACAAAGAGATTTCCACAACAACTCTTCAGGAAACAGAGCCGTACATGTCGCGAAAAGACTTTAGTTCTCATGACAAATACAGGATCTAGGAATGTATTTATATCTTATAGAAGTTTGGTTTTATGATTAAAGAATCATCACAATCAAAAACATTGAAACTAACTGAAGGACTTTATTATATCTTAAAAGGATTCTAAAATGAAAGCTTTTATTTATAATGATATCGTAGGATAGCGAGTTTGAAAAAGGAGTAAAATAGAGCGATGCCTTTCTATTTCGAGTTTCATTTGTAGTTATGTTTATTAGATCAAATCTGCTACACAATATTATAATGTACTTTATTGTCAGGTGGGTTATTTTGGAATATCTGGTAAAAAATGCAAAATCCAGTCCACATAACAATAACAAATTATATTTTCTTTCTTAACGTTTGATGTACGTTACTTGCAATTGTAAGTCTAAGTGCACAACGTTTTACAGAAGTTCTCAGACTAATGGTAAGTACGCCTAATTCACAAATAAACTTACTTACAGAATAACTGAATAAGCGCAGTAACTGAACCGTTAACAACTTTTCTGATAACGACCTCTAAACTTACAGAATACTCATTAATTTCAATAACTGATTTCTCGGTTGGTTGGTTGTTTTTAGAGCAAAGCCACATTTGGCTATTTGCTGTATCCACCACGGGGATTCGAACCCCCGAATGTTAGCGATGTAAGTTCGTAAATTTACCGCTGTCCAACTGGGGGACCTGATTTCTTGTATTTATAAATAATGTACCCTTTTCTCTAGATATTAGAAGAAGCTTCTCAATTATTACATCGTCATCATTAACAGCTCTGTCTAGCAAACAACTAAATTATAACATTGAAAATACAGCTTACAACATTGCCCCCTTCTTGGATTGTGAAGTTCCTTGAACAATCCTAATATAAAAATAAAATAGTTCACTAAACAGTCCATTCGCCAAGTCTTTGTGGTATTTCTTTCTCCGAAGGCTCCCAGTGGCACAACGGTATGTCTTCGGTCTTACAACGCTAGAAACCGGGTTTCAATACCCGTGGTTGACAAAGCACAGATAGCCCATTGTGTAGCTTTGTGCTTAATTACAAACAAACTGAACGATTATTTTACGTAGGTTTATGTTGAAGTAGTTTCTTATATGATCTGAACTAAAGCTTACCTTTAAAATTCGTCATCTCTTGCAGCAGAAATTGTACAGCCGTACCATGTCACCTCGATAAAATCCACGTCTTATCAGCATTAAAATCAGAGCGAATTTTCATTTTATCACTAGCTGATTTAAGACTTTCCTGGATAAAGTCATGTATGACATTAGTGGTGCTACTTACTCTTTCTGTATGGTCTTTGGAAGACTCTGCTGAGTAACTATGTTCTGGACGTAAATATAGAAGGCACAATGACAAAGTGATGATAGTGTATTACTTATAGCTTTAGGTACTGCTATTCGATAACTCGTAAGTAGCAATGGAAGATATTGATCTAAAATTTTCCGATGTTTATCCATATAAATGGCTAATTGGTTTAACAGTGTACAGCTGTATCTCTTCATGTCGTCAGAAGATGGATGAAGAGCTGTTGTCCAGGTCTTTTTGATTCCAATGATCTGACACGTTTCGCAAACAAGACTGATTCAAAGTTTCATCCCTATCTAAGTGAAGTTCCATAGGCACCCCAAATCTCGAAACTAATCCATTGACGAGCTTCTTTGCTAAAGTTTCTACTTTTTGGTTAGGAATAGCATATATTTCTGTCCATTTGGTGAAATAGTCCATCACAACCATGTAGTATTTATTCCCATTCTTACTCAGAAAACCAAGCACATCGACAGCAACTCTCTCAAGTGGTTCTCCAACACAAGACTGCTGTAGCTATTCATGCTGTTTCTTTCTTGGACTTTGTAAGTTAATAATGTCACATTTAGCCGATACTAAAAAATTAATTTTTTAGCATATATTGGGGAAGCACTGCTTCCCTTGCTTCCATGGACCGCGCGCCTCTGGTTACAAATCGAGTGATATTTCTAGCTGGAAGGTTAAGTTAAATAACCTCAATCAATGTACATTACACAAATTAAAGTGTAGAAGAGATTATGTTTCAATAAAATCTGTGCCAAACTATTTTCCATATGTACAATAGATACATATAAGCTGGTATAATAATGAGATTTAACCAGATCGAACGTTAGGCAGTCACTTGTCAAAAAAGTACGCTAAAGAAACTAACGGTAAATATGATACATTCCGTGTAACGATATCTAATTTAGGTGAAACACGAAGAAACCTTAATCATACGTATAGACCAGTTCTTGTTTCTGGACATTTTAATATTTGGTAAATTTTGAGACAATTTTCAAAAGTCAGTGCCGTTTGAAAAATCAAGGAAGCCACAATAATAAGATACACTAAACTCAAGATCAATAAACATACTTTTTATTTTCAAAAAATGGGTCTGGCCCAAGTGAATGGTTGTGTCTTGCCAAATGAAACCTATCCACTGGCTGCTTAATTCTCACACAGTATGAGGAATAAGTGTGTTGTCACCTTTACATTTGAAAACGTTGAGTTAACTCCGTGAATTTCGGTGTTCCTTCTTTAAGTACAATACATTACTGATGTATCACCAGCCTAGCTAGTGAGAGCTCATGTACCTCGACAGCTTTTGGCTAGTCATGTGGTTTGGTATTTTCTGTCCAGAATAAGCAAATCCCTTTATTATTGCAACCAGTATTATAGGGCATTTTCCTTTCATATTGTAATTAGTGTCATCAGATAACCGTATGTTTGTGTACTGTGTGTATATAGTGTTTTAACATAATCGTAGAACAAACTCCTCATACGGCTTCTAGTTAATTTTTCCAACCAAGAACCATAATTCTTCCCAAACTAATTAGATCAGGTACCGAGGGAGCTTCCTATTCAGAAATTTGCCACCCCTCACGCCTATTCCTTTAATACAGCGAACAGTAGTTTGTAAATTATGCTTAAGGCTCCGCGTGGTAATATGAATGGAAAGTGTACACGAGGCTGGCTGTTGGTCAAAGTTTTCTTGCTTCTGATTTATGCCAAAACCTTGTAGCATCACACATTTGTCGAGAAGCAGTATAAGAGTTATTAAGGGCAATGTAAGACTCCTTATTCTATGTTTCTTTTGTAAATCTATATTCTTAAAATGGTTTCTTACTAAGCGTCTAGAAGTCTTTATCTTTCAAAAAATATCCCCACTACACAACAGACAGACATAAATACACAGATTGCATACACCTTCAGATATATTATAAATTAAAGTTTAAAAAATTGCCAGTTGGTTAGGGCACTCGACTCGCAATCTGAGAGTCGTGGGTTCGAATCCCCGTCACACCAAACATGCTCGCCTTTTCATCCGTGGGGGCATTAAAATGTGACGGTCAATCCCACAATTCGTTGGTAAAAGAGTAGCCCAAGAGTTGGCGGTGGGTGCTAATGACTAATATCCTGGTTCTCTTCACTCAATC
>NW_013666331.1:399269-400930 GCF_000517525.1 Limulus polyphemus | reverse complement strand
AATAGGGTGGTTGGCTTTTGGAATGAGCTGCCTTTAATGTGGTGTAGGCAGAAAATTTAACTGAATATATGAGTATTGAGGGGTAGTTATAGCTGGGAGCTGGAAGGGACATCCTTGATTGGCTAATAAGCTCCTTTTTGTCCCTTTAAAAGTTTATGACTTTTATGAATTTATAACTCGTAATCTGAGGGTCCCGGGTTCGAATCCCATCCTCGAATAGGCTTGCCCTTTCAGCCGTAGGTACGTTATCGTACGGTCAATCACACTAATCGTTGGTGAAGACTAGCCCAAGAGTTGGCGGAGGGTAGTGTTGGTTAACTGCCTTTTCTTTCACTTCGAAATCAGGGGCGGCTAGCGTAGATATCCCTCGAGTAGCTTTGCGCAAAATAAAATAAAAATAAAACAAGCAGACAGTGAAAAAAAAAAAGAATGACTAAGAGGCCTAATCTATTCTTTGATTCTCTACTTCCAATGTAGCAGACTGGTCTCATCGAATTCACATCTCACCAATGCTGCCTGGAAGAGAGAAGCAAGTAGAATAAGCCTCGTGCAGCGGTGAGGTATTACCAGTCTGCTCGTTTTTGAGGTACAGTCCTTTACTCACACAAAGTATTTTATATTATTAGTGCTGACTAACTGACTGTACATCGCAAGCAAACAAACTCTAGTGTGCTTGGTAGCTAGAAATTATTCGACAAAAAATGTGTTGTTGAATACTCATAGGGGTTTGAATGTTATCATTCACATTGGGATAACACTGAACGAGATTGACAGTTTTTCGATTTTTTTAGTGTCTCCTCTGTTATCACTCATACTCTAGGCTCTAGCCCTAAAAAGAAGGCATAAGATGGCTGATTAATATTTCATGTAGAAATTTCACAGTCCCCTATTAGACAAGCATTTTTATCACATACAACGTTAATCGAAATTTTTGTCATTTTTTTGTGCCGCAAATTTGAGATAGACATGCAGTTAAATCGCCAACCAAGCAGCTTCTTGAAATTCTGCACCTCAAGCATTTTTTTTTTCTTCAAAAGAAGTATGGAAAAATAGACTTACACAATCACCAGTTTCTGAAGCTACTACATCGCCGGAAACGGTATCATCTGAATAAAACCACCCATGTTCTCCAGCCGTGGGTGGTCTTGTAATAGGCCTCATCTACCCCCTGCCCTCTTTTCTACCTACGTCTCATCAAAATGTTGCCACTAAGCCTTTGAAACAACTTCGGTTGGAGAAGGAAGTCTAGGAACGGAAAAGTATGTCTGAATTTGTAAACAGGTGTTCTCCGAGGCTTATTGTAACGAAACTGATAAATATAATGAATATCTTATCACCAAATATTGGAATCGACTAACTGAGGAAAGATCTTCCTGTCCAAAAAGGAAACTTTTTAAACAAAAGTTTATTGAGATACAAGTTTGTACACATACATAATTTTTTGTAAGCATAGTACAGATGAAATTATCGAAGAACAGACATCAGCATTGTTCGTAAAGCGAAACTTGACAACTCGTAAATAAATTGCGCTCAGATAAGTTCTTCGTTTATTGATTACCGTATTTTTCGCAATACAAGACGCACCCTTATTTTGAAGACAAAGTTTTGAGGAATAAAAGAGCTACAGTCGCATTTGAAATATTTTTATTGAACAAAAATTC